>NC_140233.1:5917500-5947500 GCF_951802725.1 Rutilus rutilus
CAGACGTGCCTTTTTCTCTCTTTCTCTCTCAGATTTCAAAGTTGTTTATGGGAGTGCCTGTTCTACACACCGCTCAGTGTTTCCAGTCCATCAGTATGAAAACAAAAAATAAAGTCAATAACAGAAAAAATTATGTCCAAGATGTTTACCAATTTATATAAAAAAAACACTAAAAACAATGAATAAAAATATAAAATATTTATTCATAAAAATAAAATAAAACAAAAATATTTTAATAACAAATAAAACAATAAAATATTTAATTCTATATAATAAACATTTTTATAAAAATAAAAAACAAAAACAAATATTTTATAAAAAAAATTAATTAAAAATTAAAAACAAAGTAGCCTGTATTATAATAAACAAAAAAATGAAAATAAAATATAACAAACAAAATATAAAAATATTGCAGCGACATCTTTTCTCTGATGACGTGTTACTGGGCATGAGGGCGGGGCAACCTGTCACTCACATGATATCGACCAATAGCAAACCACAACCATCCAATCAGTTCCCGATGGACAAGATAAAGCCCCGCCCCACATTTTTTCTCATTCGAGAAGCCGTTTCACTCGGATATACGTCACAATAGGGAAGAAAAGACTATCGCAACTTCTGTTTCATGCAATTTTTTCATTCAATTCAATTTAAACATAATGAGATGCGCTTAATAAAGTCAAGTGACAACAAAACTGAACATCTGTGTTGCTTAATTAAACATGCAACGTCCATGCTCAGCTTAACCTTTAGTTTAAAAGACCTTCAGACAATGCTGCACCAAGAATATGTCCTCCTAACATTGTGAGAACGTTTATCAAATGCAAATGACATCGTAAGGAAGTTCTATTAACATTATTTTAAGATCATTCGACTGTTCTAACATTTAAATACCGGTAAGCCAAAGGTTAGTGAACACTCCCCGTTAATAATAGTATAATGTTGTTTTAAATGGAGCACTAATGTACTTTAATTGATTAGAGGGAGAGAGAGAGGGAGAGAGAGAGAGAGAGAGAGAGAGAGAGAGAGAATTCACAACCAGTTTAGTGTGTTATTGATGTCACCTTCTATCAACCTAATAGCACATAAATGATGATTATAAAAATCCACTTGATAACAAACATCCAGCAACACACACACACACACACACACACCCTACTTCATACACACAATTACTATCAATTGCTGGAAGAAGCTCTTGATTAAACCGCAGCCAATCAGACCGAAGCACCAATCAGAAGTTAACGAGTGATGTGAGGAGAGAGAGGCGGAGCCGGCGTCATTAGAAGACCTCAAGGCCACCATAGGGTGTAATACTAATCAAATACTGCATACTAATTGTGCAAATAGCATTGTATACAGCAAATATTGTATTATGCAAATACATTAGTCAATACAGTATCCCACAATGCAATGCACCTGACCTGACCTTTTACTTGCAGTGTGACGCATGAACCAGAAATGACGTGAAATGCTATTTTTCACATCTTTCTTTCATCTTTACTTGACTAATTGTTCTGATTATTTTAATGCTATTTTTAAACAAAACCGAAATTAATTTAAACTGCAAAATGGCCGCAAAATTATTTCCAAAATGGACGGAACTAGTAAAAATTAAACATGCACATAATGAGTTCATGTGACAAAAAAACGTACACACTGTAGCATCTGTGTGTTACTTATGCATTTATATAACAATATGCATTTAGTAATGATAAATGTTTCAAAAAGTAGAAACAATTATCATTACATAATACATTCTCTTTCATAGTCTATTATAAATAAAATACAGTATATTATGCTTTCGAAGTCAATGAGGTCTATAATACCTAGAGAACGTGATCCGTTAGCATTCCCATTCATCTTATTACTCACTCTAGTTATTAGATTCATTTTTTTTTATTGGAAATCAGGGAGCAAAATGAAGTGCACTTCATCTGCAGTCTGACAACAATAACATGCCACATATTCTAGGCTCTCACAGAAGCAAAATCTGATTCAACCCTACTGATACTAGCCTTGCGTACTACTTAGGGTGGACAGTATTGCGGCGTCCGAATATGCCTACACACATACTATATAAGCAGGTGAAAAACCCAATGTGAGCTGTTCGAATTCAGAGTACTCATACAACAGTACCCGGATGACCTGCTACATCTAAAGTGCGCATTCGACAGTCACTACTATCCCATGAGGCCACAGGAGAGGATTTTTACAAATGGAGGTGAAGCGAAGCTAATACATCCGAATTCATTCACACTACACACATTCATAATGTACTTTTTTAGTCCCCCTAGTCAATCATTTTATTACTTAAAACTAGAGATGCACCGATTGATCGGCTGGTGACCGGAATTGGCCGATTTTCACGTGATCGGCCATGACCGGCGACCGGCCGGTCAGTCTGACATATGCCGATTTTATGCCGGTCAAATGCACTCGGGCGCCGCATGATTAACCTTTTGAGAGGTATGGTCTCATATGGGATTTTTATTTCTGTGCCCCTGAGAGTAACGTTACGGTGCCACAATTAGAATGTTCAGTGACGTCGCAGTCGCATAACTGCCAGATTCAAACTGTGCTTTCGCGCGTTGGCTGGCGCTGAGCCAGAGTCGGACGCGTTCAGCGCTGTCATATATCACAACTAAGCAGTGTTTACTCTATTCTTCTCAGTTCACCGGCCACTTTATTGCATTTATTTCGGGAGAAACTGACGAATTCGCGTGCTTTAAATCCGACTGACAGGACAACATTGCGGCAACCATCTCATGTTATAGATCAAGATTATTTATAAAGGTTTTAAAACGACCAAACACACTCACTTACACGTATTTAAGAATCGGAATATCAGATAGGCTAGTTGATGACATGGTAAGCAAGTTTGTTATATTATAATATTTTGAATAAAAAAGGAAAAGCGAAATAAAAGCGACACATCTGTCATACAGTATTATTGTGGCTGCGGTGTATCGCGTGACGCGTCCCCATGGAAACATTAAAGGGAACGTTCACCTTGAAAAAACTCACTCTGGGAGTGGGGGTGTCAGTTAGAATATTTTAAACTTACGCGTGAAAGGGTTAAAGAAAAGATCGAAAATAAATATTTGTGTGTGCTGTAAAGTGGTTAGAAAATGTTTTAATCGGAATCGGCTAAAATCGGTATCGGCAGGTCAAACTCAATGAAAAATCGGAAATCGGAATCGGCCTAGAAAATTGTAATCGGTGCATCTCTACTTAAAACTCATCTTTGATCACCAAAATAACATTTAAAATGGTTTCCTTGAATTAAACTTATTCATGCCTTAGAGGGGTGGTTGATTATCATACTTTTCTAACTTTAGTTAGTGTGTATGTGTAATGTTGCTGTTTGAGTATAAACAACATCTGCAAAGTTACAACGCTCAAAGTTCAAAGCAAAGGGAGATATTTGCTTTTAAAGGAATCGTTTTATAAGGACTACAACAAACGGCTGGTAGAGACTACACGACATTCCTCCCGGGTTAGTGACATCACCAACCCTAGAATTTACATAAACCCCGCCCCCCGGAACACACAGTCCGGGTTGAGAAGAGGAAGAGTTGTTGTAGTCGAGCACATTTTGTGAGTCAGCTCAAACTGTAGCATCCGTCATTTCACATGCAATAGAAAGTCACTCTGTGTGCATCTCACAACAGTTCTTATACGAGCGATTTATAGATTATCATGACAGAATATGCTAATTGCAGATAGTTAACTCCACATCAGCAACATAAATTCATCAACTAACCATTCAGAGACGTCCTGTTGCATTCTACGTGTTGTCACTTCTTCTTGAGTCTCTCCATCTTTGTCTGACTCCGTTTAAACATAAAAGGCAGAACAGTTTCTGTCATATTAGTGTGTGTCTGCGTGATCGGAGGTGCTAACGCACGAGCTCTTGAAGCTCCGCCCTCTGTGTCGGGAACAGCAGCTCATTTGCATTTAAAGGAACAGACACAAAACAGTGCGTTTTTGCTCACCCTCAAAAAGTGACAACTTTAACATGATATATAAAAATATCTGTGGGGTATTTTGAGCTAAAACTTCACACACACACTCTGGGGACATCAGAGATTTATTTTATATCTTGTGAAAAGGGCATTATACCACCCCTTTAAAACAGCTTGAATGCAACTCTAAACCCTTGCCTCATTTAGTATACGCGGCTCTATGAATATGCAAATGAGCCCCGCCTCCACTCACTCACCCCAGCTCAGTGTTTTTGAGACTGTCTTTGGTTCACCGCAGATTTAAAGAGAAAATACTCAGCATTGGTGTCGACTTATGAATTACACATGGTTTGTCTTAAAGCACATTAAAAACACCACATAGACACATAAACAACATTAAAAGCTGGATTTTCACCATAGGGGGACTTTAACCATTCAAACCAAATGTAGCACCTACTATACAGTATGTGCTTTTGTAAGCAGCTTATGTGAATTAGAACATAGTTTAACTTCTAAAGGGAAACTCTGTTTTATATCATCATTTCCAGTCACAAATCCAGCAGTCTCTTTCTCTTCATTAATAGAGAAATAGTGCCAGGAGAAGCGTCTGCTATATCAAAAAGTGGCGTACAGAACAAGAGGTCTTCTTCAACCCCAAGACAGGATGTAATTATCCCAGCACTTCTTACACACACACACACACACACACACACACACACACACACACACACACACACACACACACACACACACACACACACACACACACACACACACTCTTCCATATAGCCTCAGCAGACTTCATTAAGGATTTAATACCAATCTGCTTGACCCCACGACACCTCGTCATGACGCAGGGGAACCTGTAAGTCCGGCTGACTCACCAAGAGAGCGAGGCAGATTGACTTGACTCATCCACTGCGGGTGGAAACCAGTGACATACTCAAAGTCAACATAGCGTTCACATCCTAATATAAAAACTGATGTCTACGGTGGCGTCAGAATAGAGTAAATCACCTTTAGAAATCAACTTAGGATAAATTACATCATTACACCAGTAGGTGGCGATAAGTGACTGATAAAAAGGTACTTGTCATTGAATCATTCATTCAAAAACTGGTTCAGATTAATTAAATATTTGTAACATTTTGCCAGAACCTCTAGTAAATTAGTCCACATGTTATTTTGTTAAGTTGTCTATTTGCAATAGTGGGAGAATTGTGATCTTTATTTGAAATGTGATTCTCAATTTGTGCATCTCTCTCTCTCTCTCTCTCTCTCTCTCTCTCTCTCTCTCTCTCTCTCTCTCTCTCTCTCTCTCTCTCTCTCTCTCTCTCTCAGTCTCTCTCTCTCTCTCTCTCTCTCTATATATATATATACAGTACAAAAATGTAAACTTTTTAAAGTTTTACTTTTTACACGTTAAATTTCAAATTAAAATAACTTTTTTCTTTACAACACTAAATATAGAAGAAGCTGGAAATTATACAACTCAACAAATTAACTATTGCTGATTAGTTTAATTAACATTATTACTGATGATTTCAAGCTTTCAAGTGCTGCAAAATCAGAGCTCCAAAAAGACTGCAGTTTCTGTCTGGGTCTCTGAAACAGACACACAAGAACTAATTAAAGGCCAGTGCTGATTAGTAAATCTATCGAGGTTCTTAACGAGTCTTTGAGGAAGAGTAAATGGGTTGTGTTCAAAAAGCAGGCCACATGGCTGGTCAACGGTTACATCTCCAACAAACGCCTTCCATTGCTGCGTTAATAAAACTATGTTTTAACGGCACAATTCAATGAAACAGATACATACTGAAAAAAAATGTGCATTTTGTAGAGTTTCATATCTGATACATACGCCTATTATGATAACGAGAATATGAAACTCGAAATTGAGGAGAGAAAAAAAATTGGTGGAGATGCTGATATTTATATTTTTTATAAAAAAAGTTGAATAGCTTGTATTGTAAATCAATTGGAACTTTTTAACAGTGTAGCAGACTTACATAAAAGGAATATAATATTCTATAATTCTATAACTTCATAGAATTACCACAACTCCAACGCCCTCAAAGGTCAAAGTTCTCAATATGAACTCAATATGATCTCAACATGTTATATACATGCTATTGATTTTCTAGACACATCTGAGATGAAGTTCCTTGAATAAAACATAACTATATCTCAACCTTTCTCAACCTTTGAGTAATGAAATGCTCCCGTGGGAACGTCTAGCAGGTGTAAAATGTGCCTGAAACAGATCGAAAAACTACAGGCAGCAGAATATGAAAATATAGAGCGCAAAAAAAGCCATTAATAATTCTGTTGTCCCGTTTGTCCTTGAATGAACAGTGTATGATGTCTCACTCTCATTACACTCGTCTGTCTGAAACTCTTCCTGTAGAAGACGCAACGCGATCGCTCCACACGGACCCGCAACTTCATCCCCCCAGCGGACCTACAGTACAGATCGACCCAAGCTTTCACATTCTGAACATGCTTGTTCTCTCCGCTGGAGAAATCAGAAATGTTGCATTGGCAACTTACTGAAATAAGTTCACTAAAATTAATAACTGGAATTAAATGAAATCTAAAATGTAACTAAAACAAACTAAAACACTGAAATGAAATTAAAGTCAACCTAAATTGTAATAAAAATTACAAAAGCACATAAAAAATATTTTTATTTAAATAGGAAATTTGAAAATATAACAATATTCTCATTAAAAATATTAATACAAACTAGTGCTGTCAAATCGATTAATTGTGATTAAACGCATCTAACATAAAAGTTTGTAAATATATAATATATGTGTGTATATAGTGTGTGTGTGTGTTTGTGTGTGTGTGTATATGCACAATATACTATATTTATATATATTTAAAAACTTTTATGTTAGATGCGATTAATTGCGATTAATTGATTTGACAGCACTAGTTTGTATGTAAATATACATAATATATGTGTGTATATAGTGAGTGTGTATGTATATGTATATGTGTATATATACACATACATACACAATTTATATATATATACAAACTTTTATGTTAGATGTGATTAATCGATATGACAGCAACTAAAATAACATTGATTATGTTTAATCGCACACACACACACACACACACACGCGCGTGCGCGTACACACACATATTCTGGCAACATACTGTTAGTCTTCTTTTAACACACATCCAACTAGCCGCTCAATTTAACTTAATGTTACTTGCAGAGGTGACCTGTCTGAGTGTAATGAGGCAGAGACAGGAGCAGCTTCCTGCTGAACTGAGGTCATTTCCTGTTAAAGCTAATGAACACGAAGTCACAAAGAGTTCTGAGCACAAAACACACACATTTACTTAGCAATCACCATAATATATATATAAAAAAATCAGTCTGAGATGGTTTGCTGGCAATTTTAACATGAATCTGTTTTTAGAGAGATTTTCTAAGCTAGATCGACTGAACACAAGCATGACCAAGCAGGGAGACCACCTTTAACAAGCTAAGACCACCTTTAGGATGTTTGTGTTCTGTCTTCCAGTTTGTATCACAGCATGAAGGTAAGATCATACGAACTTATGAATGAACTGCTCGTTTTAAAATCTTCCCGGTCTACTTACAATGCTCATAACTTTTCATTAATAAGTAAATCCACTTCACCAGCTAATTACTCTTCGACATCGATGCCATCAAAATATACAGAGCTACCGCAAAAAGAAGTTAAAACACAAAATTCTAAATTCGCTTGTTTCTCTGGCGCATTAGCTCTGCTGTAGACTTCATAACGACAGACTAAGCATATAAGCAAATAAATAAACACCATTTACATCATTTATGACTATTTTCTTTACCTTTGAGGGCATCCCCGAAAGAAGGTCTCCAAAGTATAGCAAAGTAAACACACATAGAAACTCTCTCCCTCAAGCACACACATATACACACACACACACACACACACTTACACACACACACACGCGCACACACACACACACACACACACACACACACACACACACACACACACACACACACACACACACACACACACACACACACACACACACACACACACACACACACACACACACACAGACTTTGCCACACTCATCCAGGCTGGTTTATGCTGGTATAATGCTGGTCTAATAAAAGCATAATCATAAGCAGTTTGTTTAATAACAGGGGTTATGAGAACAGCTTTCAATGGGACAGTTAATAACGACTTAATAATGAAAGTTCAAAGCTGAAAGTTACTGTTTTTAAAGACTTTAATGCCTATTTGGAAAATCACATATGTCAAATTCCAGCTGTCAGTCACTGATCAAGTGCCCAACTAAACGGAACACTAATCATCATAATGGTGACTTAAAATTGACTATGGTACTGTTTTTGGAGTTGTTTAATCATCCTCTGGTGAGATATTGATTGTATTGGCAGTTGATTTTAATCTAAGGCTGTAAGTAAGTTGTAGTTGTTGTGTTTTTGCTCATCTCTTTTCTTATTTTCTGCTCTTGTTGTTCCTCTTATCTTCAGTGATTCTGCTTGTTAAGTTAATCACTAAAGCTCAATCATCACTTGTAACCGCAACATTGATTCATTGTTCCTTTTACTCTTTAATCTATAGATTGGGACCATATGAAAACTGAGCACAGTTTGAATTTTACTGTGTAAACATGTAACCAGCAACATTTTTCTTTATTAAACAATTTATTAAAATTAATTTGGAAAATTGTCTTCGTTTTTATCTATGAAAACACACTAAGAAGCGTGATATGTAACACATACATGAGTTTTGCTGGGATCATACAAGCATCAAAAAGACAACATATGCTGGTCAAGCATCCCAAGCTGGTCCCAGCGTGCAAAACACACCATATGCTGGTAAACAGCAATGTATACTTATTAGTATGCATGTGCACATACTCACAAACCAAAACCCACACACACACGCAAAGGTTCAGAGGGCATATATGAGCTCAATGACCTCGTGACACCAGCTGTGATGTCCTGTGGTCAGTCTTCTGGGAGGAATGAGGTCAAACATTACATACAGTTGTGTTTGAGGATATTTACGATTCTGTGTCCGTGTGAGATCTCCCGGCATGTTCAACTAAGTATTTCGCTTCTGGTGGAATAAAAGGGAAATTATTCTTTTACTTTGAAACACCATTCAGGTCACTCAAGGTTGTTCCAATCAGCGCTGCCATTTAAAAGTCTGAACAGTGGCCGTGAGGATGAAATTATAAGTCATTGTTTTCAGCCTGGAGAAAACCCTTTTGTCTGCTTACAGTATGTGTGATATTAAACACTAACAAATGTGACCATGACCAACCCATCAAAATACAATAAACTGAAATACATTTAGAAGAGGTGAGCGGTGCTTGCCTGCACAAAACTCGCTGGCAGAATGCTAGTGTGTTCTGGTGGTTGTCATTGTCAAACACATGCAAACACAAGCACATGCATTCTTTATAAGGCTGTGTCACTCTCTGGGGTTCACACACCATCGTACATGTACTGTATGCCACATATCGGGAATCAATCAGCTTTGACTCACGAATACGAGCCAAATAAACGGGTCAGTTAAGAGCCGTGCGGCGCGGATCCACTCCATCTGTCTAATGAGCCGCGTGACCATCCTAATCAATTAGCCTTTACATCGATTAATCGGTATGGAGACCACCTCCTCATTATTTCATGAATTTGATCATTTCTCCTAGACAGCAATGAGACCTAACGGAAAGCAATCGAGTCTCTCGCTTCTCAGATGTTTCAGAGGAAACACATTAATCTCGCATCTCACAAGAGAGCTTAACAATGTCTCAAACTCTAGATTTGCCAAGATACAATCTTGCAATCAAAAGATATCTCAAAATGAACTAAAATATTTCTCATCAAAGACCAAATTATCTGAGCTTCTATCCACATTCGTTTTATAGCTCAATACTATTACTGTTGGTCTTCTATTAACTCATTTTTATTTGCTTTTGAGGAGAAACATCTTAGAGAAAGTTGAGACCTCCATTATAGATGACCTTTTATAAAGTCTTGCTGTTGTTTTTTGGGCTCTACTAGAATAGGTTTTCCTGCTTGAATGTTCATTATTTTTCCCATATTCTCCATTGTTGCAGCTCGTCTCTTCCCAGTCTGTCAGTAACGCTCCGTTTAGTTCCTGTCTCTATGAAGCCCCTCCTTCTGAAAAGCACACTGTGCTCTGATTGGTCGGCTGGAGCAGTGTGTTGTGATTGGTCGAGCACTTAGAGCGTGTTTGGGAAATGTCCCGCCCCTTACCATAACCTCCAGTTTCAACACACTACTAACTAACTCAACCAGGCCCCGCCCCTTTATTCTGCGTATTAATTATTATAATGAGGAATATTGTGACGTGTTCGTTCCTGGAAGAAACTCAAGACTACAATGGAGGCGTTTCAGGGAGTTCAGAAACACTGACACTGATATAGAGAATAACTTTGGATTTTGGAAACCTTTTTCATGCTCATACAGCAACAATCACACACTAAAGAAATTGTAAAAAAGCATAATAGGTCCTCTTTAATTCTCCCAGGCCATGCAACTTTTAAGCAGTAAAATATTACATATGTCCTGTAATAGAAAGGCCAGAAACATTCAAGCTACACATCCAAACGTTTGGTCAGTGCATTACTAAAGTGCCGCCCAGTTGTTCAAACAAAATGCATGTACAGGATCATCTTAAAGTGTAGTGTGTAACTCACCAGCTTGCGTTGACACCATTTACACACGCCGCAGAGAGCAACCAGCCAAACGCCACACACGGTCACCGCCAACGACACCAGCAGCACGCTCAAAGAGAAGGAGCCTGTGAACACACACACACACAAACACAGTTAATATCTGAGAGGACGGGGAACAGTCTGACATTTACACTGACCAGAGTTTATGAAGTCTCTGAAGTCCTAAAGAAGGATCAATAGCTTTCACGATGGGAGCAAATGTGACTGTAGAGCGAAATCAGAAAGGGGAGAAAAAAGACATTTGGAGAGGGAAAGATGTCATAATCATTTATTAACAAACAAGTCTTCATTACTTCAATGAACTCATTGTTTCTGCATTCAATTATTGCATTGTTTAAATGAATACCTATTTCGCTAACTGTGATTTTGTATATGTGCATTTCTGAAATACATAACTTAGACAGTCACCTCTGATAACAGATCACTCGAAATAATGTGGATTTTCTGTAAAGCTGCTTTACAAATAAATGTGAATTGAATTGAATTGAAAAGAGGGAGAGATATGCCACTAAAGTTTTCTTCAGATATAAAGTGTGAGATGAGTTGAGTCCAAAAACATACGCAAGTGTGACGCAGATTTCAATCCGCGACACATGCTGCTCAAGCACTTGCCCTTTTGGTCTCTCTAATTTTATAATTGAGTTATTATTTAAATTTGGCCCATGGCATCAATTCTCAATTAAGTGTGTGCCCAAAAAACTGCATTAAGATCTAATTCTGTGAGAGCGCTCGAGCATCTCTTCTGCATCCCTCCTCACAGCCGTCAAATCGAGCGGAGCCGCGCTCACTGCTGACAGCAGGTAACAATACTGTTTACCATAAGCTTCACATTGTTTGTCACTGCTGTCAAATTAAATCACTCCTACAATATCTACATAGAGCCAGCATTGGCTTAAAATAGTCAATAGCCCTTCATTAAAGCAACACTAAAGCACTTTTCCTCTTCGGTCCCCCTACAGGTTGGAAGCGGAATTGTTCATTACCGCTGTGGTAAATAATTTAGCCTATACACTCTCAGAAAAACAGGTACAAAAGCTGTCACTGGGACAGTACCCTTCAAAAGGGTTCTAATATGTACCATTTAGGTACTAATATGTACACTTTTGGTACCAATATGTACCTTTGAGGGACTAATATGCACTCTTTAGGTACAAAGGTATTCCTTTTGAAAAGGTACCGCCACAGTGACAGCTTTTGTACCTTTTTTTCTGAGAGTGTACTGTCGCATGCACACTCGCTGTTTATCCAGCACCGGCTTTGGAATGAACGATGTCCACAGACAAGGAAGAGTATATTGCATGAGTTTATGAAAGTATGATGTATTGCGACATCAGAAACAAAGAAAAACAAAATAATGACTATTGTAACGCTTGCCGTAAAGCAAGTCAAATTTGTAGTTTCTTATGTCTCATTCGAACTACAGAAACGCTACCCGGTTTGGCAAACTTGCATAGCGTGGTTATAGCAGATATAGGGCCGCAAAGCGAATCCAGAAGTGCCGTTCACCCTGTTACGACTTGATGAACCACTGAAACCATTTTGGAAACATTATTTTAAGGTAAACGATAATCTTTACTAGTGTTGCTTTAAAGGTAGGATAGGCAATTTCGGATAGGCTTGCAATACAAACTAGCTTTGTAAGCATGAGATCCCATTATCGGAAGCGCGCTAGACAGACGGGATTCAAACTTTGTCGACTGAAGACCCAAGTTTGGTTTGAATGTTCTCTCACCATTCCTGATTTCTTGTGTGTCGTGGCTTTAAGAACAGAAATTAAAGTGTGTTTTTCCGTCGTCTCCGGTCACGTTCATATGCAAATTGCGCTAGCTTATTTCATCCATTAGATCGAAACATCTGGGGGAAAAAAACACATTTACCCGCCCATAGACCCTCCCCTTGAAGAAATCAGGACAGAAGTGGCTGAAAGTGGACAAAAGAGACGGATTAAAACATCAGGTGTAAACGGGAATGTGTCCCTCGTCTACTCGTGATCCGATCGACCAAACCGCATCTCAATACCAAACAGGGTATTTTTTTGTGCTTTGCTCTTGAATTCACAAGTTTACAGCGACTATGCATTGTGTTTCAGAAGACAATGACACATGAAATCAAGCTTGCTAGGTTAAAGGGATAGTTCACTTTGAAATTAATTTTTGATATGTTTTAGCTTACCTCAAGGGCATCCAAGATGTAGGTGTCTTTGTTTCCGCAGTAGTTTCAATTTTGATATTTTTAGGTCAAACCGTTCTTGTCTGTCAGTCATATAATGCAGGTCTATGGTCACTGTCTCAAAACACAAGCACAGAGTCCAAATTAAAACAATTCCCCATCGTCCAAATGAAACAATTCCCCATCGTAAGTACACATTGATGGCCTAAGACACGAAACGAGCGGTTTGTGTGAGAAAACGAACAGTATTTATATCGTTGTTATCTCTTGAACACAGCCGCGTCCAAATGATCTGACGGCGCGGGCGGGTATAGATATATAAATAGATGTCGCCTTGGCTACTGCAGTTCATTGGAACGAAACCGTAGCCAAGCGACATCTAGTGGGCGGGTATAGATGAATACACTAGATGTCGCCTTCGCTTACTGCAGTTCATTGGAACGAAACCGTAGCCAAGGCGACATCTATGTATATATCTATACCCGCCCGCGCCGTCAGATCATTTGGACGCGGCTGTGTTCAAGAGATAACAACGATATAAATACTGTTCGTTTTCTCACACAAACCGCTCGTTTCGTGTCTTAGGCCATCAATGTGTACTTACGATGGGGAATTGTTTAATTTGGACGATGGGGAATTGTTTTAATTTGGACTCTGTGCTTGTGTTTTGAGACAGTGACCATCGACATGCATTATATGACTGACAGACAAGAACGGTTTGACCTAAAAATATCACAATTGAAACTACTGCCGAAACAAAGACACCTACATCTTGGATGCCCTTGAGGTAAGCTAAAACATATCAAAAATTAATTTCAAAGTGAACTATCCCTTTAAGCTGGGTCCAAGATGGGTCTTGTGCATGTTGCCCACTTGGGTCCCAAGTGCAATCCTACATGAAATTCATCTGGGCAATTAACATGGGGCCATTATGGAACCCGCGGACAATCCTACATGGGGCCCATTTTTCAGCCCATTTCATACCCATATGGGCCCCGCATACAAATGTTGTCTGGGAAGCTTTCAGATTTATGGCATGCATAATAATAACGAATGAAATCATAGCGTAGAGTTTCGGGTATAACATGCACTCAGTAGATCAATTCTGAGGGCTGCAGATGAGAGACACACAGAGAGACAGACAGAACAAGACAGAGAGAGAAAGAGACAGGAATGAACCTGACAAAATATGATGAATGGACACATCTGCTGATGGAGGTGTGGGGAGGAGATGGAGGGATGGATGGATAGTCAAGGGGTAAAGAGAGTAAAGAATGATAAACGTTTAAGATTGATCTCCCCTGTGAACTGAAGGGACAAAGTGTGATGCACTCATGCAGTGTGTGTGTGTGTGTGTGTGTGTGTGTGTGTGTGTGTGTGTGTGTCCATATAGTACACAGGCTCTTTGATCTGCTATTCCAGCACAACCTTGTGAAATGAAAGCAGAACCAAACCATCAGAAAGAGCTTCTGTTCCACGTCAATACTGCCATTCTGTCATAAACAGTCTTAATAATAGAAAAGATTTAGGAAAATAAAATTGGTGATTTTTAGTGTATATGTTCACACACACACACACACACACACACACACACACACACACACACACAGGTGTCCTAGCATTAACCATGAAAATGTTCCACTAACCACAAACAAACACAACATCAACACCTACTGTACATCTGTTGTTTTTAAACCACACAAACATGTTCCTATCAAATGTCTTTTTCTTAGGCTATCTTTCTTTAAAAAAAAATGTATTTGTATCTACATTCAGACATCTTGAGGTGCCCACATCCTTTTGTATGTCGCTTTATCTCTCTCTCTCTTGTTGTTCCCTCAGTGCAGTTATAATCAGAAAGGATTGTCTTCTCTATCTCTTTCTTACAGACACACTCTCACACATTCGAATAGTACAAAACACTATTACGAAACGCCAGCTGACTTATTCTACACACACCTCAGATGACTTTATGAACTGCAGTGAAATCAGTTTCTGAAACAGATCCACACGACACACCATCAGGAAAACACATTTCGCTGAGTAAAGGGGAGCGTTTGGAATGGCGTCCTGGCATACTACTTATTACAGTATTTAGTATGTACAGTATACGGTGCACAGAATGTGAATTTTATGCATGCATGGAATATGGTTGACCTACTGCATTTATTAAAATGCAGTGCACAATAAAATGCATCCCACAATGCAATGCACATGACTTCATGTTCCAGTTCAAGTGTGGCAAATTAATCAGAAGCGACAACTACAGTTATTTTACATTTCTTTACTAAGTCATACAAGATGATTACATAATGTGTATTGTTATTATTATTTTATTACATATTATTACATAATTATATATATTATTCAATTTATTTTTTAATAGTATATATTATTATTGACACAAATATATGCACATAAAATTGTATTGTATATAATCATTTTATTTATTAAATTACATTATATTATTAATATTATTTACACATTATTATATAATATTAATATTGTTGTTGACACTGACTATATATATATATATATATATATATATATATATATATAATTTATTTATTTTCATTAACACAATATATACATATTTATATATAATTAAATATTATATTAATTATTGTTAATATTAAAAATAATTATATTTAATACAAAACTATTAATTTCTGGTCATGATTGAAATAAATACATTTAAAAGATAAAAGATTATAGGTTAAGAATATATATATATATCCTTATTGAGTCCTACAGCAACATGATTACATGATATGACACACATACACATGCAGACATACATACACATACACACACTCACACACACACACACACACACACACACACACACACACACACACACACATACAGACATACACATACACACACACATACACACACATACACATACAGACATACATACACATACATACACATACACACACACACACACACACACACACACACACATACATACACACACACACACATACACATACACATACACATACACACACACACACACACACACACACACACACAGACATACACATACACACACACACACACACACACACATACACATACACATACACATACACATACACATACACACACACACACATACACACACACACAGTATTATCCGTGTCTTTTCTCAGAGTGTGTGTCAGTGTAATCACTGCTGACCCCGGGGAGCCGAAGAGAGGAACGGGAGGATGAAGGAACGTCTGCGCCTCCGGTCAGCAGAGGAATACGGGTGATGAAATCTAAACCAGAGAAACGGTCCCCGGTGAAGGACACACACACTTATTTGTTCATCTAAATAGTGTGCAGTTAGCAGAACGAGACAGACGGAGGGCGATAAGGAGAAGTTTGGTTATTGTCTTCCGTCTGAAGATAGCGCTCCTCTCAGAGGGTCACCGCCTGTCTGCTTTATGCCAATATGATCTGTGAAATATTGAGGAGAAAGTCTAGCTGTAATATATTACCGAAACCTCACAGACTGTGAATCTGCACCAATCACAGACGGACCGTATAAAACAGACAATAACTCGCTCTCCACCCTCTGAAGAGCAGAAATAACCCAAATCTCACAGCTTATTCCAAGAAATGCCAAACTTCACAGTGGAAAAGCGTAATAGGAAAGGCCACGGGAAATAAACAAGATCTTTTTAATATCACAATTGTTTCTTCTACAACAATAGGAACGAATCTCACAAATATACCCAGGTCATATTTCACCTCAAAATCAGAAGAATACTTCAGACAGAGTTACTCTTTCAATTTCATTACAAAAGGACACAACTTCTGAATAGTTTTGTATTGTGACGTAAACATGGACCCAGCCAGAGATAGAGAAGAGTGGCTGGGACGGGCCGAGGAATACGTATGCGTGGTGGAAGAAGAATAAGAGGAAGATCAAGAGCTGTGGTCTCAGATGAGATCTACTGTAATTGATCATGTAATAAATCATGGTCTCTCAATGAGAAAGGCTGGTCTGAGAGCGCAGCCAAATCTGCAACGCTCAACAGTGGCAGTTTTCCGGAAAACCAACAGGCAACTTATATTCTGCAAGGGCGTCTGACTGAGCTGCACATTACAGAAGTAAATGGAGCAAAGCCTCCAAACGCACTTGTGTGTAATTGACCGTTCGCAAAGACCCGCCCCCTTTAGTTACTGTTGCTATGTCCGACAAGCCACGCCTCTCTCACGCCCCACCATGTTCTCACGCAGTGAAACACACATCGCACAGCAGAGAGACTGACAACACACTGACAGACAGGACAGAGCAGGTCACTTTTGATATGAAACAAGTCTCAACTTTTAAATGTGGTCATTTTATAAAGAAATTTAAACGGTAAATACCGTTTTGTGGCTCTTTAATGTGTCTGACAGATCGCTCAGTTAAAGCTGCTCGTGAACCGATCATCTCTTCTAGTTCATTTATAGCATCAAATAAACATGAATGAACATCAGAAGGAGTGTTGTTTTAACCGCGGAAAGACATCAGTACACTTCGTTTTTCTACTAAGACTGCTTTGTCGGACAAAAATGGCGGATTCGGCAGATGGCGGATTATGATAGGTCAGATCGCCTGTCAATCAAACTCCCTGCGAAGGGTCTAGGACTCGCCGATTACCTCACACAGGTCGGAGAGGTAGGATGTTCACTGATGTGCAGGAAACTGAAAATCATCAGAAACAATGGCATAAAACCCACTGAGATTCGAGACAGAGTCTTGGCAGACAACGTTACTTTTGCAAATATTCACAGTGTAAGCAGAACAACTACTTTTAGAGTCCTGAAAAAAACATCAGGTCAGGACGAAGCAGTTTTACATTGTGCCTTCTGAGAGGAACTCTGAACATGTCAAGCAACTCATAAATCTCCAATCTCCTCAGTCCTCCAAAGATCCCGAAAAAAAGTGTCTGCTTCAGTGACTACTTCGCTCAGAGAACCTGTCAATCACAGCTGTCAATCATGACGTCACACCACCGTATTTATAGCATCAAATAACTAACTAAAAACAAACTTATTTTAAAAACAAAGACTTGAATTTACATCAGCGTGATAAAAACTACAGTAAATGACAGAAACCACCTTTGGAATAAAGATATTTGAAGTGTAATTAAATTGTTTAGTTGGTCTCGAGTCCCGTTGAATAACACGGGGAGGCGGGGCTTATGACCTATACTAGGACCGGTCACCGGGGGGCGATCGAGACGCTTTGGCTTCACTTTTCAGGGCTTGTGCGGCACGCTTGGTTTCAACCTGGCCAAAACACGGCGACGAGGAAGGAATGTGATTGGGAAGAGAGCCACAGTGGATGTCCCGGGCCAGAGGGGTGCCAACATCACAACGTGCGCGGCAATATCCACTGATGGACTGCTGTTACACAAACCACTAATTGGGCCATACAACACTGAGCGTATCCTTGCGTTCCTGCATGATCTCTATGGAAGGGTTGTGCTAGGTGAGGAAAGGGATGCAGAGAGAAGAAATCAGCCAACATTTATAATTGTACGGGACAATGTGGTATTTCACCACTCCCGTGCAGTCACCGGCCCATCCCAGAATGGTGTCACTTTTCCTCCCACCTTACTCTCCATTCCTCAACCCCATAGAGGACTTCTTTTCCTCATGGAGGTGGAAGGTTTATGACCACCATCCACATGATCAAATGTCCCTCCTGGACGCAATGAATGCTGGATGCCTGGACATATCAGCAGAAGATATGGGATGGATCAGGGATGCCAGAAGATTATTTCCTAGCTGTATTGCCCTAGATGACATAAGATGTGACGTGGATGAGAACCTGTGGCCAAATGCAGAAGACCGAGTAGATTAGCATTCCTATTGTATCTGTATCAGTGGATGGTGTGTATACAAATTACTCATAAATACATAAAATATATTGAAGCATACTGCATCGTGTCTGATTCATTCCAGTAACATATACTGCAGTGAAATCTAAACAGTAGAGAGGTGTCCCTGTTTTATTGAAGAAAACATTGTATAATGCTATCCGTTGTGAGTGTTTTTTATTGTTTTGTGGGTGACAAAGTGTGTTTGTTGGCTGCCAACCTTTGCTAGTGTAATGGAAGAATGTGTTGATTTGAGACATGAATGAAGTGATTTGGTAGTTTTGGTGCATTTTGAATGTGAAATGAACTGCTGTGCCGAGCTCAAAGTTGGTTATAGGAGAACTGTGTGAAGAGTTTTGAAAAAGTGACCTAAGTATTGAGAAATGTGTCCTAGCGACTGTAGTAGTAATAATAATAATGAAATAATTATAATTTAATAATAATTACATATAATTTAAATAATTTAAATAGTTTAATAAATAAATAAATAATAAAAATAATATTTATTGTTTTATGTTATTCATTATTATTAATATAATTATATGTAATATTATAATTATTAACAATGTTATTATTAATAATAACAATAGTAGTGGTAGTAGTAGAAGTAAAAATATATATATATATATATCATTTAATGTAATAATTAAATATCATTAAAGTCATTTTTAGGTAAATTATTTAAAAAGGTTTTGCTGGTTTAAAAAATTACATCACAAATGAAGATAATGAGAAATGCAAAAAAGCTCAAAAATTAATCACTGGGAAGAATTAAGTAAAAACTAATGAGAATTTTGGGAAGAAAATGTATTTCATGATCATGAATAATCTAACAATGGCGAAGCATGAATGGTCCTACAATTTTCTTTATGCAAAAATTAATTTCTTATCATTTTTCTTTTGATTTTGCCATAAAAAGTGACTGGACCAGTTTTCATGAGACTCACCCAAACAAATGGAGTCTCCTGCTAATGTTTTCCCCCAGTAATCTCACATGCGTCTCAAACTGTGCTCAGGATTGCCAAGATAAAACGTCAGAAATCTCGATATGAACTCAAACAGTTCTCACCAAAATCTCCTAAAATCAAATGATCTGAGCTGCTGTCCACATTAACTTTACAGCTCTTTATATTTACTCTTTGCATCTATATTCATGTCTCCAGTGCAGGAAATTTTAGGAGAAATTAACAATACACACTGAATGAAACATGAGTGAGAACATCCACCTCTCTCTCTCTCTCTCTCTCTGTGTGTGTGTGTGTGTCTCTCTGCGTGAGATCCTGAGTGTATTAGTCTTATCAGAGGTATGAGAAGATGATTAGAGCTCAAGTGCATTAGAGTCACACACACACACAAACATCTATTAGTTCCCCCGACTGACTCTTAATGATTTACTGGCAGTATACGAGCTCACAGCGCACTGCATTAAAGCTCCTGATAACAACTTCATACTGCTTTTATGCTCTTCAGGAATACTATTATCTATTCTATACTTCCTCCTTATTACCTCACCATGGCCAGACGAGTGAAAAATAGCTGTTGTTGATGTGTAAATGAGTCTGCGCTGCAGTTTAGTTTCAGTACGTCTTGACTAGGGGAGGAAGTTCGGTTCATTTTCTTTCAACAAAATTAGGGCTGCATGATAAGTCCTATTTTAATCATGATTACGATTTCTGCTTCTCTTGATTAATTAAGCCTAATCGTCTGAGATATTTTCCCACAGGTTATTTATCCGTTGAACGTTTCATTTTCATTTGGTTGCCAAATGTCAAGCGTTTTAATCCCCTAATTAGATACATTTTTCTACCCAGTGTTTTACTAAATATTCCCAACCTGGCAACCAAAGCACTGATGATCTGACATGTACGCTGGAGTTTGGTGATCCGGCCTTGTCCACACTAAGGGGATGTTTACAGCACACCGGTTTCTACTAAAAACATAAAAGTTTTAAAGGGATACTCCACTTTTTTGGGAAATATGCTCATTTTACAACTCCCCCAGAGTTAAACAGTTGAGTTTTACCGTTTTCGAATCCATTCAGCCGAACTCCGGGTCTGGCGGTACCACTTTTAGCATAGCTTAGCATAGATCATTGAATCGGACAGGACCATTAGCATCTCTCTCAAAAAAATGACCAAAGAGTTTCGATATTTTTCCTATTTAAAACTTGACTCTTCTGTAGTTACATCGTGTACTAAGACCGACGGAAAAAGAATAGTTGCGATTTTCTAGGCTGATATGGCTAGGAACTATACTCTCATTCCTGCATAATAATCAAGAAACTTTGCTGCCGTACCATGAGTCCAGCAGGCGTAATGATATGACGCAGCGCCTGAAAATAGTCCCCAGCTCAGTAACTTCCAACGTGACCGGGACTAAGTTTGTCTAACCTATTAGACCTATTTTCAGGCGCTGATCATATCATTACGCCTGCTGGACTCATGGTACCTAAAATATCTAAACTCTTTGGTCATTTTTTTTGAGAGAGATGCTAATGGTCTTGTCTGATTCAATGATCTATGCTAAGCTATGCTAAAAGTGGTACTGCCAGACCCGGAGTTAGGCTGAATGGATTCGGAAACGGTAAAACTCAACTGTTTAACTCTGGGGGAGTTGTAAAATGAGCCTATTTCCAAAAAAAGTGGAGTATCCCTTTAATGCGTTTTGGCCGTTCGTTTAGACCACTACGCCGTTTTGGGTGCCTGAAAACGCAAACTTTTGAAACCGGGTTTCAAAGTGCTCAAAGTCTCTGTGTAAACAACAAAAACGTGAATCTCTGAAAACGATGACGTGATCTATAGTGTTTCATCGCCTGGCAGCAGAATACAGCGTTTTTAGTCGTTTTCGCGGATCCGCGTGAATGGGGATCGTTTTGACAATGGTGTCGTCTGTGCGCGGAAACCTCAAAGTTTAACGTAAGTTTAGTCATGTGACTCATATTGAACCCCATAGATATTCATGTGCCTGTTATGTGCTATTCACTTTCACACAGTTGCTAAAATGTGTTACTTTTCACACTCTTCATATTGTTGGAGTTAATATTAGGACATTCCCTGGTTAAGCTTTTGAGAGGAGCTTCTTCTTGTACCAGTATGTAAAATGTGTGTTAGTTTATATGATAAATGTAATACATCAGGAAACTATAGATGAGGTAAAATAAAGCATGCGAGTTGACGTTCTCTCGATTTGTGCAATAATTCTGATGAAGACATTTTTAAACTGACATCAATTTTAGAGCAAAATAATAATTGAACCATCATCGTGCAGCTCTAATAAAAAAATTATTGTTTAATTTTGTTTGTGAATCTTAATCGACCTGGACGTCCCTGTAGAGTATGTGAACGGCGACAGGGGATTGTGCAGACAGCAAGCGACACTGAACCGTACTGACATGTTCCAGCTTCATGAAGGCAGTTTGTCACTGGACACACTCCTGTGTGAGCGTGAGAGCGGATCTCGTTGAGGAAATCTGACAGCGGTCCAGGATGATGGTCATGTGTGTGTGTCGCTGCGTACCGTCACGTTTGATGTCATGTAACTGAATTAGTGTCACTGAAATAAGAGCGTCAGCAGGTGTCACCGTTATTCATTATTCTATCATGTGTTGTGCGCACATATTATAATTATGTCTTTTTTAAATTTTATTATAGCCTATATGGAAAATCTTACAGGAATATTCCAGGTTTAGTAGTCAATCAAAAGCATTTGTGGCATAATGTTGATAATAACCACAAAAAAATTCTACTTATCCCTCATTTCTTTAAAAAAGAAGAGCATAAACTTGTGTTACAGTGAGACACTTGCAATGTAAATGATTTCTCACTGTTTAAATAGTATAGCCACATTACATAAATTCCATATATGACATATATGTATGTGTGTGTGTGTGTGTGTGTGTGTGTGTGTGTGTGTGTGTGTGTGTGTGCGCGTGTATTTTTCAGATTTATATTTTAAATATATTAAAAAATATAACAAACATAGTATTATTAATATATATATTTAAAAATATTTTAAGTTACTTATATTTCAATATATTTATGTTTTTGGCCATTTTTAATCTGCTGTAAATATATTATTTAAATATTCTCCAAAATACAGTATTTATATTTAAAAAAAATACATTTTCCCAAAATGTATTTTAAGATTGCCCATGTATTTATATATTTCTGGTAAGTTTTAACTACTGTAAATATATTATATTTATATTGTCCAAAATATATGTAAAAAAAAAAAAAAGGCTTTGCATTAATTTATGTTTTTGTCCATTTTTTGATCTACAGTAAATATATTCTCTAAATATATCTATTTTTTGGCAATTAAAAAACAAAATATATTTTCAATATGAAAAAGGTATTTCCTTAAGCCATTCTGTTTACAACATATATCTGAAATTTATCTTAGACAGAAAAAAAAAAATTTGTTTGCCATATACGATATGTGTTAACGTGATTTTACTGGGAAAAAAATAATTTACACTTTTTATGTGCAAAATTATATCCAATTTTACAACTTATGCCATAAACCTTAAACTTTACAGTTGAAATAATACACAAGTTTGAGCAGAATAATTACATTTCAGCTTTTAAATCCTCCAAAAATTGGTCCAATTTGTTTGCATGTTTAAGTGCTATGGATAAATGCTTATAGTTACACACAAAAAAGGGGCATGAAAAACTGTTACGTTTCAACCAATATAAAAAAAAGTTAAAAGTTGACCTCAGGGCTAAAAATAATAAATAAATGTATGATTTGCGAGTACTAAAAAATCTTTCTGCCTGAGTTAAAGCTCCATCTCTCGCTCTCTCTGTCATTTGTGGGTCATATGATATTTCAATTTGCTGTGCTGATTCACTTTATCTGACTAAAGGATTTGATAATGAAGCAAATTACACTTAGAGAGAGAAAGAGAGCGAGAGATCTGTGTAAGAAGGTGAAACTCTCGAGCTGTAAAGAGAAGTTTGCATCCAGAGCACTTAGCGGTGACGCTCTTATGTAATCTGCTTGTTCCTCTTAAATATTCAAAGCGGTTAGTGCACACGCTCCAACTTACTGAGCCATGCCACTTGTGGCACTTAAATAATAAACCAGATTGTTGTTCAAAATGTGAAAATGCTCGTCTAGGCGGATGTTTGCTGGCCTCTAAATGTGTTTTTATAAACGTCTCTATCAACATTGTTGGATTTATTTTCCCTATTTTATCACCCACCAGCCAAAAATCGTAAGTGTAAGCAGTGGTGTAAAGTATTTGAGTAAATACAGTTACTCTTTTTGGCTACTTCAAAGATATCAAAGATATTAGCAACTTTTATGCTCTACTTTACTAAATTTGTGATTAAGTATATGTAATCCAATGCATTTGTGATGAGTGATGCAGTTACTCGTTACATTTTGCATGGCACCTAACTTTATCTACAGCAGTTTATTCCTGCGACAACAGAAGTGATATCGCCATCTACAGGGCATTAAAGGTACTGTATCATGTGTGTTTTGCCCTTACCAGAGAATGTGTAATAAGGGGAGAACTTCCACTCTCAGTAAACTTCCGGCTTCTGAACTGGTTGCAGTTCCACTCTGGTACCACATGAGGGCGCTCACAGGACGAGTGCAGAATGAATGGAGGTCTATGGCGCTATAATACCCCTCAAAATCCACTTTTCTCAGGATATAATTTTTTGTCTAGTAATTTGAATGTTGTATTCGAAAGGAGATGCAAAGAAATTACACATTGCTGGGTGTTAGATTTACTTATTTGAGGCACTTATTTGCTTTAAAAAGTCTTTTAAAATGTCAATGACGTCACACACATCGTACGACCAGAAATACTGCTTTACGGCAATCCTTCAGTCACTTTGGTGCTTTCGCGCTCTGCACTTTCTTTTCTCATGAGGCATCGACAACACAGCTGACACAGGTAAATACACGTGCTAGAAGAGTTTTTGTTTTGTTGTTTTAAAAGACCACGCCAAAAATACACACACACACACACAATGCCATCAAGCGGTATCTCTGGTCGTAATCAGTCCTTCACTAACCAATCAGCGTTCATTAGCAGAATGCTAGTGTGTTATGGGCTACAACAACTCAACCTGTGAGAAATCGAAAGGACATAAGTACTCGTTCATTCAACTTTCGACCTATCTTGCAAAACCTACAATCAAATCTGAGATTTCTCAACGGCAATCGGGTGAAAGAGACAAATTTAGCCGTCTAGCCCCATAGACTCCCATTCATTTTGCACTCATGGGCGATCACCCCCCAGTGGAACTCTGGTGGAACTACAACCAAAATTCGGTACAATAGGACTTAATAGGGAGTGGCCAGGCTCTCCGGGCTCTGCCCTTACTCACCTAAACTTGTCAACAAGGCTTCTTTGCATGAATGCGAGTGCATTAGCAGATAGTTGTGAATCACACAGGTGTTTCATATATGAGGACGAAACATCCAGTGCAAGTCTCATTTTACTAAACATTATTTTATTTATTGTTATATTGAAGAGACCTATTTGAAGGATATTGGTTTACTTGTGTCCCTTTTGAGCAGTTGAGTGTCTGTAGGCGTTTAAGTGGCTGTTGCGTCGACCTTGATTTATTGCAATTTTGTGGTGTTCAGTTTTAGTTTGATTATAGAAAATTAACATGTGATTTCTCTCCTCACAAATCGACTGTTTCTTGTTTTCACTGGCATGTCTCTTGAGGACTAGTGCATCTTTGAGCCTATATTCAGTGTGAGTAAAATACTTAAAGGTGAACTAAGTAACTTTTTTACCTTAACTGAACAGCTTCGGAGTCATTGGAATGGTTATAATACTTATTTCGGGTTGAATGGTGGTCGTTTCGCACCCCCCTGGTGCCCGTGAGCGGAAAATACGCACTTGCAACTTTGGGGCGGCGGGCCGCCGGCCGCCGCAGCAGGAAGTATCGCGTGATATCAGGTCTCGCAATGTAAACAACTGCTTTACGGCCATAAAGAAATCTGCTAAAATGCTGTCATTATTGCGCTCCCTCACGCTGTCCGAACCCGAATGAAGAAGACGTTTTAAAGAATGTCCCATCTGCTTTGATGTCGTTGATCTGCTAGCCTCTGGTGTCTGAGAATCACCAACGAGTTTTTACAACAGTGTTGTCAAATATCTATTCCGAAGCTGTGGGGGGAGCTCTAGAGAGAAACCTGCGAGCAAAAAGCGAGAATACAGCGTAGAAATCCCGAAGCTACTGAGTGCTGCTTTAAAGGGGTGGTATAATGCACTTTTCACAAGATGTAAAATAAGTCTTTGATGTCCCCAGAGTGTGTGTGTGAAGTTTTAGCTCAAAATACCCCACAGATATTTTTATATATCATGTTAAAATTGTCCATTTTTGAGGGTGAGCAAAAACACACTGTTTTGTGTCTGTTCCTTTAAATGCAAATGAGCTGCTGCTCCCGGCACAGGGGGCGGAGCTTCAACAGCTTGTGTCCTTTTACCTCACACAGACATGCGCTGAAAATTTCAACAACTTTTAGCCTTTTATGTTCAAACCGGAGTCAGACAGTGATGGAGAGACTCAAGAAGAAGTGACAACATGTAGAAGCAACAGGACGTTTCTGAATGGTTAGTCGATGAATTTACGTAGCTTATGTGTAGTTACCTTCTAGTCATTGATTAGCATATTCTGACATGATAATCTATAAATCGTGTTCTGGGGGCGGGGTTTATGTAAATTCTAGGGTTGGTGATGTCACTGACCCGGGAGGAATGTGGTGTAGTCCCTACCAGCCGTTTGTTGTAGTCCTTAAAAAGCAATTTCTTTAAAAGCAAATATCTCCCTTTGCTTTGAACTTTGAGCGTCGTAACTTTGCAGATGTTGTTTATGCTCAAACAGCAACATTACACACTAACTAAAGTTAGAAAAGTGAAATCATAACTAACCACCCCTTTAAGTACTGTTAAAATCAGACTTTTACTCAAGTCATATTGGAATGGAGTCATTTTTGCTGTAAGGAATCTGTACTTTAACTCAAGGATGGTTTCAGGAACTCTTTACACCTCTGTAGCAACAAGCCATGATATCTGATTTCTGTCTGTAGCACTAGAAATGCGCAAAACAACATCAGTATATCGTCATCAGCAGATATCATTAGTTGATATTAGATCGGCTATATAATTGTTTTCACTTATTTTAATATACACATACCGTTTGACTTTTTTTAAAAAGAAAATAATTATTTTATTCAGCAAAGGATGTATTAAATTAAACAAAAGTGCCAGTAAATACATTTATAATTCATTTATATCTGTGACCATTGAGAGGGCTCTATAGCCCCTCCTGTTGCCCAATATCTTGGTTTGTGTGTCTGTTGTTGTCTCTAGCTGTCTAGTGTGTGCTTTGTTGTGTATGTGGTTTTTATGTTCTGGAGAGCAGGAACCTGCTGAAAATCAGTTTTATACTGAGCCAGGCCCGATTGTCCTTAATCTTTTCCTGTTTTAAAAATATAAATAAATAAATAAATAAATAAATAAATAAATAAATAAATAAATAAATAAATAAATAAATAAATAAATAAATAAAGTTACAAAAGATTTCTGAAAATCGCTTTGCCATCACAGGAAATAATTATAATAAAATAGAAAAGTTATTTAAAATTGTAATATTTCACAATATTACTGATGTTTGATCGAATAAATGAGCATAAGAGACTAAAAGAATCATACCAACCCCAAACTTTTGAACAGAAGCGTATTCAGATCTAAATGATAGTTTTAGAAGTTTGTTTCAATCCCTAGCCCTAAGTATGAGCTAAAATAACCATAATGCTTACCAAGCAAAAGAAAACATTAATGTTATTAACATCACCCATAATGCATTTCGACCCCTTCGCGCCACATCAAGAACAGAATCAGAAAAATAGGCCATTGACCTATTCCACGACATGCGTTGGTTGTGCCCATTGTTCCTCTTTTATCAAGTTTAATAGGACCATCTGATGCACGAGTCGCTGAACCGGAACACTGGACCGTGAGCGGCCACAGAGTTTTGCTTCAGGACAAAAACAAACGCAATTCATGTGACAGAATGTTGCGTAACCCATCTCTGACCACTGTGGTGGTTATTAAACGAGTATAATCTTAAATTAAAACACCTAAATGAAATAATTAGACCCGTGCTGCGGGCTCACAGGAATATTAATTAATTCCAAGACGGCTGCTTTAACAGAAGGGGTCTGAATATCTCTTTTTTTTTTTAATTTGGCGCTTTAAAACTAGTTTCCTCTTGTGGCCGTTCTGGAACGTGATGCTCGTGCTTGCTTCTATTGGCTGGTTGTCATGGACACGGTAATTTAATCTGTTCCCGGCTAGTCACGTGACCCAAACATCCCATGTGTGATCGTACCAGCGCTTGACGGACAGCTATAATGCTGTGTGTGTCAGTGTGTGTGTGTGTGTGTGTGTGTGTGTGTGTGTGTGTGTGTGTGTGTGAGAGAGAGAGAGAGAGAGAATTATGGAACTACAGCAGCGCTGGATGGGCGGCAGTAACGGATGATGATGTTCTGCAACAAAAACAGATCCGCCATTCACTTCCTGCTAAACATCCTCCATTCAGCAGTTATTACATAGATCTGATTTAAAATAGAAACCGCTTCTGTGCAACGTTTTCATCTGAGGTTTTAAGGGTTCTGTGAATGTAAAATAGGTTGAATGTGAATTCTTGAATAAAAGAGTTAATCGTACTATGAAAACATACTGTAGCCTAACTTGCAAAAAATTACCATCATTTGCAGAAATGATGGGTGTGACACAAGATTGACCCATATTTACCCATAAGCCATCCATATTTACATGTGATGCCCATATTTGGTGTTGCCCTGTCAATCATTGAAAAAAAAAAAAAAAAAAACGTTTTAGTCTTTAGAACAACATTTAGCCCAGTGTTAACTAAAACTATTAAAAATGTAGACATATATAGCCTACATAAATATTCTACAAGCTGAAAAACTAATAAAATATGTTAAAATTGAAGTACTGAAATTATTAAAACTAAAACTGAAAAATAAAGCTAAATAGACATTTAAAAAAATACTATAAAAGTCCATTAAAAATGACTTAAACTGAAAATATAAAAATAAAAACTAATAACATTGATTTAGCATATGAAATAATTTATAGCAAAGCATAACTAGAAACTTACGAAGACTTTTCCACAGTTTTCAAGATTTTAAACAAGACTTTCCCAATCCTCGAAAATGCAATTTTAAAATTCCCTGATGTTTAAAAAAATAAAAAAATTATTGTCTGATTTGCAGCTTGGCCAAGAAAGAAAATAAGTTGAAAAGGCACTATAAACTTTGTTTTGCAATAAAGACTTTTATTCTGTGACAGGCACACAAGCGGCACTTCCTGTTTCCTCCAGATGATTTAAGCACTTCGTCGCGACAGTTTGTTATTTGGGTTCCCTTTTGTGTGGATTAATTATCATTTGGATGTAAATGTGATTCTCCTCCTCATGTAAATTAGATTTCACGATGATAAAGTTTGTAATAACTCTCAATAACTCACTCCTGAAAACTATTCTATAATTTATGGCTGTTATCAAAGGGAAAACTGAACGATGTAACTGATAAATCACCTTATATTCTCTATAAAGATGAGTTGCTGTGCAGCAGAAATGCTGTTTGTGTGATAAGTTGGTCTGAACTCTCTTTTTGTACTAGGAAAAAAGTTCTCAAAAGTACACTAGTCCTCAAAAGTTCAAGGAAATTTTGATTCCCTACGATACGAGCCCTTTAACTGTTCCTAGATCAGCTCACCTGAATGACCTCAGTGTCTGTCTACACATTTCGTCCATCAGTCGGTGTGAGGAGGACCGCGGTGTACGGGTCACATGTGGGTGTAGGTCAGCGGTTCTTTCTTCTGCCGTTATTCTCATCCAATAATACAGGATCAAATGTCCAGTGGCAGGCAAACAGAGCCGACAGCCTCACACATACACACAGTGTGCTTCGGTGTAGATAAAAAGCTTTAGCCTCGGCCTAAAGAGAGATTTATATTGCATGACCTGAGAAACTGAAAACCTCAGTCTCTCTCTCTCTTCTTCCCAGACGACTCAGTGAAAATGTCAACCGAGGCTTAAAACTAATTCGTGAGATGATCAGACTATTAAACGGAAACAATCGCACCCGTCATCGCACACAAAAGGCGCTAACTCTCTGTGTCATATCTTCTCTATTATGTCACGCTTTTGAAAAGCTTT
>NC_140233.1:5950000-6067500 GCF_951802725.1 Rutilus rutilus
TCACATGGGCACTTCCACAGAGTTATTTCTAGGGGATTAAGAAGCTAATAGCAACTAGAAGCGACAACACCGTCTGCTTTTGTCGCCGCTAACTGTGTCACGGCATTTAGAAAAAGTTATTTGACGCAGGCTTGGTGTGTGTCACGGCCTTAAAGGTGACCTAAAGTATTATGCCCCTTTTTACAAGATGTAATGTAGGTCTCAGGTGTCCCTAGAAATTGTGTCTGTGAAGTTTCAGCTCAAAATACCCCACAGATATTTATTATATCATGTTGTAAATGCCCATTTTTGAGTGGAAGAAAAAACATGCAGTTGTCGTGCGTGTATCTTTAAATGCAAATGAGCTGCTGAGTCCCCACCCCTTTTCCAGAAGAGGGCGGAGCCTTTACAGCTTGTGCCTTCGATACTCTGCCAAAAACGAAAACATCTGCTTGGTTTTGATTATCATCTCTATCGCTTTCACGCGACATTGCAGTTCTTCATCATCATGAAAATGTATTATCCGCATGCGTTTTAAAGCCATTCTTAACTTCTGATATATGGTTTTATGAGCACACACACTCGAAGCACACAGAGATCTGCATGTCAGACGGAGCGTCCCGTGAGTATTAAACTCACTCAGTTCTCTTTCACGTCTTATTGCGCTTAAACTGTCAAATGCGCACATGGTTATGCCAAAAACACACACAGTTCACAGTTCACATAAACATAGTCTGTTATGTCTGTGAACGTACACATGTGTATATTAAATCTGTGTATTATACAGTAATATACAGTACCTACTACTATATATGATGTTAATATGAATCGAACAAAAGAAAACTGCCCGTGACTGAATAACTTTAGTAGCTTTAATAAGAATACATTTCTAACCTGAGGGCGGAGTCTATGCTAATAGGGCGGAGTCTGTCAGAAGTTGTGGGCGGGGCCTGTGCAATGTGATGTCACGGCAAACGGCTTGTTCTGAGACAGTGCTTATGATTTATGGGGATTAAAAAAAGGAGTGGGTGGATTTTTACACACATTTATGTTCAAACACCATGTAAAAGTGAATTTATCATAATAGGTCCCCTTTAAGATATAAGTGTTGGATATCCTACACGACTCCCCACAGGCCTGATTTTGTGAAAGAAAGTTCTAGTCTATGTTTAGAGGATTCATGTGGTGCTGTGAAACCCAAACTGAGAAGATATCGCCTGAAAACATGCACGTTCAGTCAAGTCACAGGCAGACGTAGTCATTCAGCCCAGAACAGGAAACAGTTGGTCTCTGACATCATTATCTGGCTGACATCTCAATCACAACCAGCCCTCTCCATATTGTCCTTATTTGACTAAATAAGACAACAGAATCATGCCAGATTTAATTAAAAAGTTGAGGTCTCGTCTGAAAGTTTAACTGAGGAATATGTGATTTAATGAAAAGTAAGAAGCTCATTATGCGCTGGTCAGGAATGTGCACAAATATAGAACTAATTAAACTCATGTCCTCAAGATATTGACACAGCGGTCACATGCACACAGCAAAGAAGCTAAATGTAGGAGTGAACCCCATGAATTACCAGTTTAAGATGTTCAAGTGGGTTTTTGGAACATGAAAGCTGGTTTGTTGATGGTCTACCAGCCCTAACCAGTTCACCATCTGGTAAAAAAATAAGCCAAAAACGAAGATTGTTTCATCTTTAACTCGACTTCATAACTTTATAGCAGAATGTCCAAGCTGCTCATTTCCATACAATGAAAGTGAATGGTGACCAAAACAATCAAGTAAGATTTTTTGTACATAAAAAGCTATCATAATATAGTGCATAAATCATGTGGACAATTGTATGCTCCACTTTTGTCAATTTTTGCACTAGACAACCATAGTCCCCATTCACTGTCATTGTGTGGAAAGGAGCAGCGTCTCAGTTGGTGTTTTCCATGATAGAAAAATGACTCAACGGTTGAGTAAATTACAAAAGAATACTAATGTTAGCTTGAACTATCACTTTAACCGCCTAAATTAGCTTAGACCAGCTAATGACCAGCTACAAACCATATAAAACCACCTTGATCTGGCTTTAGCTGGATTTCCCAGCAGGGACAGCAGCACAATCTCATTTGCTCCAAAAACGGAGACATTTCCAGGTTCACGTCCTAGATTCCCTCCACTGCCAGTTACACACACACACACACACACACACTCAAAGATTCGTGTTTGCAAGGCCCACCCTAAAATCCAGCCAGACTCCACTTGCCATAAACAAATTACTGAAGATAAATGAGCACCTGGTGTCCTCTCTCTCTCTCTCTCTCTTTCTCTTCCTCTCTCGCTCTCTCTCAACCCGTTCATTGAATTAAAGTGCCCTGTAAAGCATGTTTTGTCATAAGTTTGCACGTCGGGCTCCCGAAGCGGGCTGTTATTCCTGCACCCCTGGCCCAGACACAAGAGCATCGACTGGGGCAGAGCCTGGGAGTCTATAAAACACATCGTAAAGTGATCGTCTGCAGACACTACCGTCCTCTCTCTGCATGTGTGTTTCCATCTGTCTCACTTTCGCAGTTTTTTTAGTGTTTGACTGTCTATCTTCTTCTATGCTACATCTACGAGATAGTGTTCTCCACAAATGTTTGGACATTATAGGTTTTGGACAATAGCAGGATAAACCTTAATATTTATTGGTAACAATAACAATAATTATCATTAAAAACCATTTTTCTGAGGACACAATAACAGCAATATATAAATATCACAGTCAGACGACATTTTGGAAATTGTGATACTTGGCACTGGTTACTTTTTTCGAAAATTATTCGATCAACACATCTTTAACATAGTTTAGAGGGAATATAAGCTGGCTTGCTGGTTTTAAATGGTCTCCCAACCTGGCCAAGTTGGTCTAGCTGGACTCCCAGTCCTCAAAACCTCCTTAAAACCAGGCAACAGACAGGCCTGACCAGATTGGGATAGAGCCAACTTAGGCTGGTTTCAGATGTTCAGATGCCTCGGGGGAAAAAATATGTATATAGTGGCCACAACTTAACAAATATGTCAGCATTTTTACTAATTTTCTTCCTCGTTTTAAGTAAATCATGCGCACAAAATAATAATTTGCTCTCACTTTCTACTAAAATCTGAACATCTGAAACCATCTTAAATTGGCTTCATAGCTGGTCTCCCAATCTTGTCAGGTCTGTTGTCCATTGTGAGAGAATGTTTCATTCGTAACATTTAATCCTTAGTTCGTGACTACGATATATATATATATATTTGTACTACGCAGCGCTCCATAATACAGTTACTTATCAATGCAAAGTCCTCAAAAATGCTAAGGATTTATGCTGATATTGTCCCAAAACATCTGAATGGGACCAAGATATTCCCAGACTTCTTCTGGTTCTCTCCTTCACTCTTTTTCTCTTCGAGGGCACGCCTGAGGGCCGGCAGACAGAGTATGACATTTTCTCCAGAACAAATGACGGCTCTCTCTTTCCAGCGCTGGGTTTTCTTTAACCCTGACATTTGGCAGTAATTGGTGGACTGTGTGTCTGCGTCCCCCTCTCCATTCTGAGCAGGTCTCATGTCCGGAGATCACCACACACTCACACACTTGCACAAACAAGAACACACTCACAGACTCTTAAACGTGTTTGTCAAAAAAAAAAAAACTTTTCTGAAGGCATCTCCACTGCAAAGGGCTCTTTGAGGAACCAGTTCTTAAAATACACTAGAGTGTCCCAGCTGTGTCCTTGAAGAAACTACTGAGTGTTCGAGACACGGCTGATGGTTTTTAATGTGCTTATTGATCTTCAGAACACAGGTACTTTTTGTTTGTGCCTCAAAAAAAAAAAAAGTTTGTCCATAAAAAACTAAAAATCTCCTGAAACTTTATCTGGAATTGCTTTGTTCCCAAAACGTAGTGACTTGAGCACACTACCTAGACAGCATTTCAGTGTACCAGGTTTATTATAATCGTTAACAAAAAATACAATTATATATATATAAAAAAAAAAAAATGAATTGAAATAAAGCTGTAATTGATGAAAAAAATGAAAGTTGACTCTACTAAATTGCTAACTGGAAATAAAAAAAAACTAAAATTACACAATCGACTAAAAAAAAACAAAATTCCCCAATATTTTACTAAAATTAAAATGTAAACTGAAAATCTAAAAGCTAATTCTAAATATTAATAGAAACTTTAATAGCAAATGCGGTAAATAAAGCTAAAATAACACTGTGAACCGGTAATCCCATAAAATGATGGTGGTTGACGAGTAGCTTAATATTATTAAACATAATATTTCTGCCTTGTAAGAGACCTATAGTTTTGTCCAAAATCCATGATAATTGTAACGCTGCGGTTGAAACATAGGAGGAAGCAGGATCCACGTGCAGCACACTTTATTAAATAAACTCAAAACTTGACAGGGACAACCAACATCAATAACACACAAAGACACAGGGCTTAAATACACAGGCAACAAGCTAAACAAGATAATAAGGGGGCGTGGTTAATCAGAGACACCTGGGGAGACTAATAGACACGGGGAACACAGACTGGAATCATAACAATAATAGGTATCCTTTGTGCAACAAGAAATACATGTAAAAAGCCCAGTGTAATAAAAAATTGGGCGATTTTACCCAATATATCCATGTAATCTATCTTTATGTTGATTGGAGTATCAAGTTATTAGCTTAGCGACATGCAAATATCGAACTCTATTGGAATCAATTGTGAGTGAACAGTGTGGAGTTTCGTTCTATGTAAAGCATTCTGAATCAGTCACTTATGAGGATCCCTCGGTTAGTTACATTACATTTCACTTAGAAGGCAGCTGCCTATCTAGATAGCAGACAGCAAGGGAGCTCAGACAGACAGAGGTCTTTATAGTGAGGCATATCAAGATTCATTTCAGCTCGCTGCCTGCAGGGGAAAAACCTGGAGTTGGGAAGCTTCTGGTTTATCTGCTAAAAACACACGCGCCTGCAGGAGAGACAAATCACAAATGGGATCTCAATTGTTTCTCCAAGACACCAATGAGATTAAATAGAGAGCAAATGGAGACGTTTTGCTTCAAGGTGATGCGTTTCCTGACCCTGTGACTCTGGCGCTTTGAATTCATATGTTCCATTTGTCAACTTCGGGACTAGATCCCTGCGTCTCAGTGTCCATGCTATCCATCCTAAACAGTATGAGATTAAAATAAGTGTGTCCCAAAGCATATATGTTAAAAAGAGTATGCCGCCGATGAAGTCCTATTTCTGGTGGATTTTCGAAGTGTGGATCCGTGCTCACTATGGCTGCGTTCCAGTCCAAAACTGTCATGCCCTTCACTCGCTAACTTCCCTCCGTCTCGTTCACTCGGATGTACGTCATTGCTTACGTCGCATGAGTGCCCACTACTGGCGAACCTTTGCAATAGGCTGAACTGGAACGTGCTTAAGCCCTTGATCACTTAGAATCCACTATGGGGTTGATTTATTATTTATTTTTTGCAGTATAATGCAGTATATAATGTATATAGGAGTGTTTGAGGTTTTTTTTTTTTTAAATATATATCATAGACTTGTTTGTGGTGGGGTAAATTAAACGCAGTATGCGTTGACGTCACAATCATGTTGCATTGTGGGACATAGGGGCCTGAAGTGTACATATGAAGTAGACTCGTTCCCTCGGTCAAAATCGAGGGAGCGAGGGTCTGTCCATATAAACTTCCCTCGTCCACTTCACGAAGTGGAACGCACTTCAAAATGGCGGCAGGGATTCCCCCGAGGGGAAGTGCTTAGGGAAGTTCGCAAGTGTGTGTCTAAAAGTGTCTGGAACGCAGCCTATAAAGGCTAATATTGACCACAACCCATCACGCTTTGGGGGAGGAACTACAAACACGAGTAAAAAGTTTTTAAAAACTACAAAACATGGCGGATATGCGCGATATGCGTGAGAGGTTCAGATAAAGGTTTGAGTGACTTATATTAATTAATATTAACTTAGTTACTTATATTGTTACTTAGTTACTAATTAGTAACTTATATTGTATTAATTTAAAGGGTAACTAAACCCCTGGTCAGAGCCTGACTCCACCCACTGGCAATATTTGAAAAATGCTGGAAAAGTGGGCAGAGCCCAGTGGAGAGAGGGCGTGCATATGATACGCATCTCTCTTACCCCTTTTCCACCAACAAGAACCAGGTGCTGGTTCGGAGCTAGAGCTAGTGCCGGTTCGGAATTGGTTCGACTGACGAGCCTCCAAAGAACCGGTTTGCTTTTCCACAGGCTAAAAGAGCCAGCGCAGAGCCAGGTCTTACGTCACAGCTACGTCTCATCTTTCCCAGTAACGTTAGCGTGGCGGCGCCAAACACAAACACATCATCAACAATGGACGTTGCTTTGCTATTGATGTTCATGGCTTTGCGGACCTGCATCGGCATCCAAACACGGCGGATCCAACGTGTTCGCTCGGCTCTTTGTATTTTCTGCAAAACCGGTTTCGTCCGCGAAGCCCCGTCTAACTTACTCTGGACTTCTGAAGAGGACCAAAGTGCAAGAAAGCAGCTTGTTTCGTCGTCTGACCACTGCTGTTTTTGTTTAATCGCGTCCATTGTGTTTAGCTGCTGTTAGCTCGATTAGCTGCTATTTGAAAATGGCGGTCACAAGTTTCTCTTCAGTCTTGTTGGTCACGGTAACCCCGCCCCCAGCCTCTGACGCAAGCGGTTCTTTCTTGGCTCCGTTCTAGACCCTGCAATGATTTGGTGCTACTTAAGAACCAGTTTTACTGGTTCGGAGCTGGTGCTTTGGCGGTGGAAAAACAAAGAACCGATTTGAAACTAGGCTCTGGCTCCGAACCAGCACCAGCTCTGCCTTGGTGGAAAAGGGGTATCTGTAGGCAAGGGAGTGGTTAGCTGGTTCCCTCTGACGTCACAGGCCACCACAACTTCCAATAGGAAAATTCAACTGCAGTAGCCACTGTTCAACCTGAAGAGGGCAGCACTCAGACGTTTTTACACCATATATTATAGAATTAAAACACTTTAAACCCAAATGTCAAAAAAATTACTTGAATCAATGAACAGCATTAATAAAGCCCCAGTCTTACAGATCATTAACTAACAAAAGTTGTTTTAGGGTTTAGTTACCCTTTAATGTTTATCCGTGTTATATTCCATCTGCAATAACAATGTGGACTTTTATAAAGATCCGTTTGGACATTAACTTTTAAATGCATCATCATGCATTAATATGAGTAGAGTTCTCTGCACGAAAGACACACGACTGCAGATCAACGTGCTTTCCGATACGGTAGGAAATGAAATGTGGAGGATTTTATCTTTGACAAGATGATTGACAGGCCAGTTTACTGTGACAGAGAGCAACTGTTAAAGACGCAATTGTATGACGTGATAGTATGTCCCAAAGCTTGTCTACTTTTTGCTACACACTCAAAAGTATGTACTTTTTCTTCACAAAAAGAGCACATATTTTTAAGTATGCGAATTGAGACGCAGCATCTGTTTGATCCAGCAATGGAAGACGGGAAGAGAGTTTGGAAACAATAATCACCAACCCATTCTGTTTGGTGTTTTAAATGGAGCAGAAACTGCACACTAGAATCCAAAGTCAAACAATCATTTGAAGCTGACTATTTACTTTCTAAATGGTTTAATTGTGCATTATTCGCTGGTGCATGTTATTATAAAGAAACAAAATGTTTGTTCCAGAACTCCTGCTTCTCTGATTTTTCTCCCAACAAAAAAAGCTCCCAGTAATCTCACACGTGTCTCCATTAAGTCTCGGAGAGAGCGATAAACCTCTCCTCCGGGTGTCAAAATGGCTCGCTTCTGAAGGTAATAATGGGAAATGTTTAGACAAACAAAGGCGTCGTGGTTCCAAAGCAGCAAAGAAATCATTTCCCCGGGTCTTCAGCGGCACGGAGGCGTTCGCGAAGCTTGTAAAATAATTACGGCTCTTGTGCGTCTGACCGGCCACAAGACAAATTATAATAACACCCTGTGAATATCCAGTGCTTATAATGCATTAAGACACTACGAGTGCTCATAAAACAAGATGATTGTTGATGGTCCTTAAATAGATGAGAGTTAATGACAGGAACATTAAGATAACTCAGTTTCTCTCAGAGACAGCGCTAATGTCACAATGCAAATGAGGCTGAATGGAAGTACGGTGTGTTCAATGGCTCACCCTCATTTCCAAACCACAAGACTTTCATTCATCTTTGAAACACAAATTATTTTTTTTTTATGAAATCTGAGAGATTTCTGTCCCTCCATTGACAGCTACGCAACTACCACTTTGTCACTTCAAAAAGCTCATCGTGAAACTAATTCATATGAATTGAGCGGTTTAGTCTGAATTTTCTGGAGACTCGATTGCTTTATACGATGAACGGATTGAATTTATTTCATTCACATATACAGTAAACATTGATCAGCGAACATAAACAGAAGCTCAAACGTCCTTGCTTGACGTGTGAGAACAAACCTCAAAGTGGTAGTTGCGTAGGCTGTCAATGGAGGGGCAAAAATCTCTCAGATTTCATTAAAAATATCTTCATTTGTGAATTAACGTAAGTCTTACGGGTTTTTTAACGACATGAGGGTGAGTAATTAATGACAGAAGTTTCATTTTTGGGTGAACTTTCCCTTTAAGGCAAGCAGAAAGTCTAGACTAACAACATAGACTTGTGTTCTGTGACTTTTAAAGAATGTGAGGACACATTTGATTAGAACATCAATATGAAGCACGGCCATATGGCTCTTGTTTGCAATTACACCTGGCTGGGGAAAATGGAGCAGCTCTACAATATGTTCCATTACTGTCAACATTTATGATGATGAATTCACAGGTGAGGGTCGATTATGGACCAGTAAATAGTTTCAAAACATCCAAAGGATGCATGGATGTTGGGTTTGTCAAGGCCTTCAAGCTCTGTAACTTACAGACCCATTCACTTCATATTATATTCGAAGGACCGTCAACTGCAGAACAGCTTTACTGTCCACTGTCAAATCCACAGCTTTATAGGAGAATCATCTTTACCGTTCACACATAAAATGTTACTTTCTCACATATGACTCAATGGACTAAAATACTAAAACTGTCCCTTTTAAGAAGCATTATTTAAAGGTGTTTACGCCTAAAAGAAAAAGTCACCAATTTCCATTGTCGCCTCACACGTACATGCAATATTCCACTTCAAAGCTTGAGAAATCGAGTTTACTTTGCCGACAGGGACTTCATTTTAAATGCTAAATCCTTTCCTCTTACTGGACACCTCAAAGCCACAATTTGGACAGCTAATCAGCTTTAATTCCTAAATGTTTTTTTCCAAGGGGAAACATGGACAGAAAGGCCGCCTACACAGTAAAGTTTATGCCGGGAATCCACTGACTTCAGAGATGGATGTAGAGGAAAAACCCAAGGGATTGCAATATGTGACCACAGGTTTTCCAACTTTTGCTTCAATACACTTGCACCAACTAGTAGAAATCCAATTTGCTGTATCCCCCGCTTGATTTCAACTTGATATTACATTTAGATTATCTTTGGCGTCATTGAAAAATACTCGGAAAAAACAACAACATTAATTTTAAGTGATTAAATTTACATACAGTATATAAATGTTAAATGTAATCTTTAACAAATCTCACAATGAAATGTCAATTTTCATACTGATATGATTTCACATTTCAAAAAGGATACTTTTTGCATTATTATCCATCAAATCATCTGTCATAGTGTGTGCTAGTGTTACCCAACTAACACTAGAACTAGGCTGTCCCCTCAAATAGTGCCATATTTAAGGGTATAGGGGGCGATTTTGGACACAGCCCATGTCTCTTTTAAAATATAGCTAAATATTTTTTTAACCGCTGCTTTTCGTCGTTGTGATGATTGCTAGTATTATTAGCCCAATTTGGTGTGAATTTATCTGTTAAAGTTCAATGCATTCTAATTGACATCCTCTGTGCCAAATAAATTCAACCCTGACTGTAACAATAAATGACATAATTTAATATTCTATATATATAAAAAAAAAATATTAAACCTTTTCAGGGCAGATCCAATGAACTTGAACTTGAACGTTGATTCAAATGTCCACTGTAGCTTGTTGGTTGAACCCTAACTATCCCTAATCAATGGGTCAAGGTTTGGCTAGTTAGCTAGTAAATGCTGTTTCATCCAGTGGCAGAACGTCAATAATTATCTGTGTACTTCTGTCTGGTGATGCTGTCATGCTAACGAATAGCTCTCTCCAGGTAATACAGACCTCCTTGGCCCAAACAAAGAAAGAGTGGACGGTTCTGAGAGGCTCTTGTCCTTCAAGCTTACCGGCTTTGCCCTGATCACAGCGAGACAATGGCTCTAAACGTGAGGCAGAGAATGATTTGTTGGTGACTTGACCTTTTCCAGCACTTCAGAGGGGCTCTTTTAGCGACAGAGAGAAAGCGAGAGAGAGAGAGAGAGAGAGAGAAGGCTATCTGTACGGCACGGCAGCTCAGCGGAGAGCTGTTTGGCTGCTATCTGGATCAGATAAGATTCCCCTGTATTCAGGACGCCACAGCCTGGGGAGAGAGACGTGGCCGGGGGGCAGAGAGGGACTGCTGCCAGACGGGGAGTGAAATAATGTTATGTGCGCTAAACAGAGGACGTACATGAAAAACATGGATGTTGAGCTGTTGTGTTGCATGTATTACGTAGTGACAAATGTAACGAAATCCTCATTCTGTAGTAGAAAAACATAAGATGTTGGCGTAACCGGTTCAACTCGACCTGCATCAAGAGGGATTTGAACTGGGGTCTCCGGTGTGGGAGGTGGGCACTCTAAAAAGGACGCTAAAGATCGCAGCCGCTAGCGTCAGTCGCTAGCACGCCTCTTGTGGCCAGGGGAGTGAGGTTTACACTTACAACTCTTACTGGCCTACGTTACGCACACCACCCCTTAACCTCACTCCCATCCGGGTCACGGCACCAAATGTAACCATTTGGTGGTGGTTGAGGAGATTCCGCTTTGAGTACCCAGAAAAGCGCTATATAAATGTAACGCACAGGGATCTCCGGCGTGGGAGGTGGGCACGCTAACAAGGATGCTAAAGACTGCAGCAGCTAGCGTCAGTCGCTAGCGCGCCTCTTGAGGCCAGGGGAGTGAGGTTTACACGCACAGCTCTAGGTCCATTACACTCGTCGTGCTGATATATAATCTATATGCATTGATTGTACACAACCTGCTGCCGCTTTAGCTACACAAACATTATTTAGCAGACACATTAAAGAAACAGACTTTGCACCCTGAAAAATTGGTGAGATCAATTTGAGTTCATAGTGAGATGTCTTACTTTTAATTGTAGATTCGGTACATTTAAGCAGTTTGAGATGTTGAGATCTCTTCTGAAACTCTAGCTGAGACACATTTGAAATATTTTTCATTAGGAGACTTTGAAAGTCTTCATTTTATCTCACTATTTAGGAGAAAAATGTGGGTGAAAAAAGGAGTCTCGCTGTTTCAAAAGAAAGTTAATGAGGTCTTTAGAAATTTCATTTTTGATTTTTCTTTGCAACAATGAGTGATTATTCTAAAATGTATGCATATGTCTAATTGTTCAGTCAGGTGATAAGGGTGTTTTGTGTCTTTTAGTCCATGTCTGTTAGCTTTGAGGCTAACGTCTATATGCTAGTGCTAATAACTTTTAGCTGATGCACACATTACACAATCAGACAGTCGTATGCACATTTTTGTCCAATAAAATGCTGTCAAGAATGAGAGTGTCCCCCTAACTAATATATTTGAACTAAAACCAACAGCAAGACATCATGGTTAACAGCTGTGATGTTAAATAAGGCTGTTGCCTAATAAAATGATGAATCTCACCCCAACTTCCTGTTTCAAAAAGTGGTCTATAGAGATTTTATATGTCATTTTTCTTTCTAACAAGGAGTGTTTATATCCTAAAACGACTGTGTATGCATGTGTCTAATTGTTGAGTCAGGTAATGAGGGTAATTTACATTTGTTTTGAATGACTCTAAAGTGATTTATGAGTGGTAATGAAATAAAGAGCGAGACGATAGCTGTGCAGAGAGGAACGTGAAGAGGAAGTGAAGACAAAAGACAATGAATGGAGCGCAGAGAGAGAGAGATGCTTCAAACGGAAAAGGAAACAAAAAGAGAAAGAAACGAGTGTCTTTGGCAGCGTCACAGGTTCAGCAGTTTAAGCAGCGGCTCTGGGAATAATCCTGGAAGGAGTGATGCTTCACACGGTGGGAGATTCTCTCCTTCCTGTGCTCAGATCGGATGACAAGGTCACACTAGCGGACACGAATAAACCCGGTTCTGCTCTACGCTTGGAGTCGAGTCCGGCCCAACTCAAACAGAGAGAGATTCTGGCACACAACGCAACAATGCAATGCGTTAGTTACTGTATGCCTGGTAGCACATGCTGGCTGTTACCAAAGCTGGAAAACGGAGGAAAAATCCTCGCTGAAGGGCACTGGACTTTTTTTTTCCCTGCATACTGGAATTTTGAAAAGAATAGCCTATGGACTGAATTAATAGTCATTCTGCATTACAAGTGAAAACAAAGTCTCTAGTAAAACTAGATTTTTATACTTTCTGAAAAATGTGTATATAAAAATATTGTTGGTGTTACAGGGCGGGGGGGTTGCTCGTACTGTGCATACTTTTACTCATTCCCGCAGATTGCGCTTAAACAGTCAAATACACACAAAATAATGTACAAATGCTGGTAAACACATTCAGTTATGTTTGAAATGTAAACAGTTGAGAAAGAAAACGCTTGTGTGATAGTATAATGGATCCGTGCGAAAGTAATGGACATTACTTTGATATGGTCCTCTTTGAAACAAGTATTTTCCATAAAGTTGCTTTGAAAATATGTAATGTGAAATGCGCTATACAAAAATATTAACTTAAACTTGAACTTACGCGGCCCCTTTGCAATGTACATTTATTTTTTTGTTTATTTTATCATACTTCACACAGAATTTGACAAAGGACGAGTTACGTCTTAGCAAACAAAACTAATGACTGTTTTCAAACAGGTTTTGTCCTCGTCTTCCATTGTTTGGACAAACACTGTCGCCCCAAACTGTTGCACTCTATTGGAGAGAGTTTATACTCTTCAGGAACTCAACAAACCAGTGGTTTACCTCAAGTTGTCTCTGCACATTAACTGCAATGGGAGAAAATAAGTATTTTAAGTCCAAAACATTACACACTTCGCCTTTAAACATATATTACAGCAGTAAACTCCACGTATTTCAGACACGCTAGTCAAAACATTTATATTTCTTTTCCTCTGTTCCATCTGCTACATTTATATTTCATGCAGTACATATTTTATAACCAACTGCTCTGCCTGTGCACTGTTCCAGGCGGCAGCTGTGATTGGCTAATCTTAAGGTTAGCTGTGCTCTGATTGGCTGGTTTCACAGTAACAGTGATCTGTGTGCTACTGTAGTTGGATTGATGGCCCACGCTTACAGACCCCTTTAAGACCCCTGTCATTCACTCTCTTCTGCTCCATCCATCCGTCCATTCATCCATCTGTTCTCATATCCTCCCACTACTGGTTCTTATTCCGGTATTTTGTCTTGACATGTACCGCTTCTGAAGAAAATACGAGTGGCGCTTATCGCTGCAAAATCCTACAGTGTTGTGGACGGTTGACTGGACGTGGCTTTGTGGTTTCTAAAGTGATTTTACCAAATATTTCAATCATCAAAAACATTTGAATCCTCAATTAATCAATCAATACATTTCCTCAGTAAATTACATAAGAAAGATAAAACATAAAGCACTAATCTGAGAGAAAACGTTTAATTCTATAATTTTTTTTAATAAAATACCAATTTATTATTTGATCAAAAATACAATAAAAACAGTAATATTGTGAAATTATTACAATTTAAAACACATGGCAAAGCTTCAGTTTTAGCATCATTACTCCAGTCTTTAGTGTCACATGATCTTTCAGAAATTATTCTAATATGATGATTTAGTGTTTAAGAAATATCTCTTTATCAGTCGAAAACAGTTGTTGCTGCCTATTTGTGTGTGTGTGTGTGTGTGTGTGTGTGTGTGTGTGTGTGTGTGTGTGTGTGTGTGTGTGACCATGATACACTACCATTCAAAGTTTTAGGGTAAGTAATATTTATTCAAAGTAATAATAATACATTTATTTGGCAAGGCACATTACAAAAATCACAGTAAAGACTTTTATATTATTACAAAAGATTTTTAACCTTTCTATTCATCAAAGAATCCTGGAAAAAAATGTATCAAGCTTTCCACAAAAATATTAAGCTGCAAAAATTGATATTAATAATTAAGCACCAATAATAATTGATAATAATTGTGCACAAAATCATCATATTAGAATGATTTCTGAAGGATCATGTGACACTGAAGACTGGAGTAATGATGCTGAACATTCAGCTTTGATCACAGGAATAAATTACATTTTAAATTATATTCAATATTATATTAAATTGTGATAGTATTTCACAATATTACTGTATGATCAAATAAATACAGCCTTGGTAGAGCATTTTTGACTTCTTTCAAAAACAATAAACAATCTTAATGTATATACAAATTTTTATCAATCAGTGACTCAATATTTTTTATGCACTTGATCATGGAGAGTGTCAACGAGTGCACATTGGTTGTATATATGGAATGAGTGGGTATAAACTGTATGGAATTAAATGTACCAACACAACAAAACTATAAAATAACTGAAACCCAAGTTACAAAGCCAAACAACATGAAACGTCTGTAATCACGTCTGTGATTCTGTAATCAGCACTAATAGTGACGCTTGGCTTAGCAAACATTGCTGAATTACTCGTAGCTTCCTCTCCACACATCAGCCTCTTTTCTCCTGTAAGATTTATCCCTTCACCTCTATCCCTGAAGTGCTCCATCCCTCCCGATTTCTCTTTCTCTTTCTCTCTCTAAGCGGTTTTATGGCTCCGTGTGAGCTGTGCGGAGAGCATTAGATGTCAGTGAAGCTGTAAACACCACGTTACGGAGAGAGGAGGAAAGAAATATGAACACCTGATAACTGCCAGCCTTCCAGGAATCATTCCCATCTTAAACTTAGTTAACCTGCGGTACCTCTTCAACCTTTTCCGTTCAGATCCTCCCTCTTTCTCTTTCACTCTCCAGCAGGATTTATTAACTCTCAAGAGCAGGATAAGACGTGGAGGGACTGACAGGAACGTTGTGCAGTGCAAATAAGAAAAAGGACTAAACATATAGATGTCATATTACCAAGTGTAAATATCTCATGGGTGTGTGTACAGGTTGTGACGGCATTGGTTCTACATCATAAGCAGGAGCTGTCGTGTTAATGTTGAAATAAAGCTTAAGAATAATGTGTATTGTTTTATCATCCGCCACACAAAAAGCTTAAGAAGAGAAATGAACCTGTCCTCGACAGAACACATGACTGGAGTCTGTGGAACAAACATTGCAGGATAAATTATGCACTGAAGGTAAATACGACTGTAAGTACACCAGGAGCAGTAATTATGCTCGCCTTAACAAACACCAAGAACAATTGGTTCATTAATTAGAGGCTAATTCGTTTGACCTTGTGACCTTCCAGGGGTCGTGCTCATGAAGACCTGGACTGTCAATGCAGGTAATTACTAGCAGGTTCACTGAAGTGTATGTTTGTGTGTGTGTGTGTACTTGTACAACTATCTTTGTGAGGACCAGTTTGAGTTTTAGACCATTGGAGTGAGGACAAAGAGAGTAAAGTGAGGACATTTTGGCCGGTCCTGACTTTCTGAGAGCCCTTTAAAGGCCTGTTTGAGGGTCAAGACTTGGTTTTAGGGATAAGGTTATAATGAGGTTAAGGGTCGGTTTAGGGTAAGGGTTCGGGTTAGGCATTTAGTTGTGATGGGTAAGGTTAGGGTAAGGGTTCGGGTTAGGCACTTAGTTGTGATGGGTTTGGGTTAGGGTAAGGGTTCGGGTTAGGCACCTAGTCGTGATGGGTAAGGGTTAGGGTAAGGGTTCGGGTTAGGCACTTAGTCGTGATGTGTAAGGGTTAGGGTAAGGGTTCGGGTTAGGCACTTAGTCGTGATGGGTAAGGGTTAGGGTAAGGGTTCGGGTTAGGCACCTAGTCGTGATGGGTAAGGGTTAGGGTAAGGGTTCGGGTTAGGCATTTAGTTGTGATGGGTAAGGGTTAGGGTAAGGGTTTGGGTTAGGCACTTAGTTGTGATGGGTTTGGGTTAGGGTAAGGGTTCGGGTTAGGCACCTAGTCGTGATGGGTAAGGGTTAGGGTAAGGGTTCGGGTTAGGCACTTAGTCGTGATGGGTAAGGTTAGGGTAAGGGTTCGGGTTAGGCATTTAGTCGTGATGGGTAAGGTTAGGGTAAGGGTTCGGGTTAGGCATTTAGTCGTGATGGGTAAGGTTAGGGTAAGGGTTCGGGTTAGGCACTTAGTTGTGATGGGTAAGGTTAGGGTAAGCGGTTAAAGATTGCATTGTGTCAATGAATGTCCTCATAAAGATAGATGTACGTGTGAGTGTGTGTGTTTGGTCTCAAGAGGGCTGTGAACCAGTCAGATCTGCGGCTCTCTGCATGTAGCGTGTCCATGAATTAACACCATCTGTCCTGAAATATTCATGAGGTTTCACTGGTACATATGGATTTGTCCGTCTTTGAATATGATCATCTCTCTCCATGTATCCTGAGGAGTCCTCAAAGGAAGGAAAAAAATCACAAATGAGATATATTTAATGTCTCAATTGATCCTCCCAGACAGAAATGCGATTAAATAGACAGCGAGAATGTGTAGTGTGGGACAATATTTTCAGGTCATTTCTGTAATATTATGTTTAAACATTCCCAAACACAAAGGACTACTAGACTCACAATAGCAAAGAGCATTTGCTTTTCTCATGATATGACAAATGACAACGGTTGCTAAGACAGGATTGATCAATAATGGTTTATGGAGGGGTTTCGGGACAATTCATCAGATTCTGGATCATTAAAGGGAAAGTTCACCCAAAAAATGATCCCATAATTTACTCACCCTCAAGCCATCCCAGGTGTATATGACTTTCTTCTTAAAGCCAAACACAATCTGAGTTAAAATCCAAGCTTCCAAGCAAAAATAGCACATCCATCCATCATAAAAGAAATCCATACGGCTCCCGGGGGTTAATAAAGGCTTTATAGTTATAGTTAATAAGTAACAAGTACGCGAGTCGAGTTCCGGCGGAAGAGTGACCTCTGACCCCACGCATGACCTAGGATGTAGGAGTAATGTAGATTCAAACAAATAGGCAACAAACTCGAGCATCTCCCACATTTTTCTTCAAAACTTCTCGTTTTAGACTTCAAATTCATGACAGTGTTTTATTTTTCTCAATCCTCTGCGCTTCCGCGTTCATCAATACGTCATGTGTCGGGTCAGAGGTCATGCGTCGGGTCAGAGGTCACTCTTCTGTTGTTACCGGAAGCCAGTGATTGTTTATAAAAGGTCTAAATATGGATATTTTTCTTACAAAAATGCTTCAGAAGGCCTTTCTTAACCCCCCGGAGCTGTATGGATTACTTTCATGATGGATGGATGCACTTTTTTGGGCTTCAAAATGTTACTATTCACTCCCATTATAAAGCTGGGAAGAGCTCAGATTGTGTTTGGCTGAAAGAAGAAAGTCATTTGCACCTAGGATGGCTTGAGGGCGAGTAAATTATGGGATCATTTTCATTTTTGGGTGAACTGTCCCTTTAAGGACAGGAAGATGCTTTTTCACCTTTAACATCACACACACATGAGGGATTCATGATGACAAAGATTGAAAGAGATGCTAAAGCTCTACTAATATCACTCACACACACCTTTATATCATGCTGAGGACATTCCTGCATTTTTACATAATCATTAACATTATTTAGCACATCTACTAAGCCGTTTTCCTCAAGGGGACTGTTCTGCACAAAGAAGGTGATTTCAGCTTTTTCTATTCTGGTGGCGACATTTGCTCCCTAAAACGTAGTCAAACCTGACCCGAAAAACACAGATCCATTATGTGACACATGAGCTGTATCATGGCGAGCCACACAGAACAAACATCCCTCTTACACAGATCATATTCACAGTGCAATTACACACACTCTCTCTGTGTGTGTGTGTGTGTGTGTGTGTTGAGCAGTTATGTAATCTCTGTGTTCATTTTACGTTCTCGCAAGTGTATAGAACTCGCACAGCTTTCTCCATCTTTCTCATCTTCTGCTGTCTCTCGCTCTATAAATACCTAAGCCGAAAACACACTCACTCCATCCGATCTGCACCTACAAGACTCTCACAAATAATAAACAAAACAAAGAGACGGTGGACAATGCATAGAAACAATTGTGCATATTATCTTTTTAGATATTTGATAATGAGGACTAATGTTCACCGAAGGACAAAAAGAGAAATAATGAGAGTTTGTTGGTGGTTGCTGATGTTCTGCATTAGCATCAGATCGGTCTGATTTTCCCAGGCATGCACAACGTTGCTTTTTGTAAGTGCAGTGTGACGACAATTCTAGGTCAAGTGTAAATATCCTTTTGTAGTGCGTGCGTAACAACTGCTTGAGCAAATATACTCAGCATTAAGGGTGTGTTATCTGAAGGAAATCTCAAAAACAAGAGCTTTGTGGAAGAGTACCTGTTTGAGAACACGTGCCCCGCCCCTTTTCCATCACACCAGGTTCCTTGCTGAAGAGGAAATGTATGTTTAAAATAAACATCTGCTATCCCAAATCAGTATCGATTCAAACGAGCCACCCGTTCAAATGCTATATAATGCAGAGAATTGAATGCGAGTTAAATATGAACTGAATGGGAGATAAATCTCCCAAATAAAGTTTCATTTTTTAATACGATTCAGCACAGATTTGATTAAATTACAATTACATACAGATTCAATTTAGATAAAAAATGCATTTAATCTGCATTAGAAAAATCCTAATTGAATATGAATCAAATATGTCTTGAATCCGTATGATATTGTAATTGAATCAAATCTGTATACTAAATCTCTCACTGAAATAGTGAAATTGTAATCAAATCTGTACTGAATAATAAGATTCAGTACAGATTTGATTCAATTACAATTTCATTCAGATTCAATTCAGATTAAATATGAATTGAATCTGCATTAAAAAATCCTAGTTGAATATGAGTCAAATCAATTGAATCTGTATGAAATTGATTCAGTAGAGATTTGATTCAATTACAATTTCATTCAGATTCAATTCAGATTAAATATTAATTGAATCTGCATTTAAAAAATCCTAGTTGAATATGAATCAAATCAATTGAATCTGTATGAAATTGTAATTGAATCAAATCTGTACTGAATAATAAGATTCAGTAAAGATTTGATTCAATTACAATTTCATTCAGATTCAATTCAGATTAAATATTAATTGAATCTGCATTAAAAAAAATCCTAGTTGAATATGAATCAAATCAGTATTGAATCTGTATGAAATTGATTCAGTAGAGATTTGATTCAATTACAATTTCATTCAGATTCAATTCAGATTAAATATGAATTGAATCTGCATTTAAAAAATCCTAGTTGAATATGAATCAAATCAATTGAATCTGTATGAAATTGTAATTGAATCAAATCTGTACTGAATAATAAGATTCAGAACAGATTTGATTCAATTACAATTTCATTCAGATTCAATTCAGATTAAATATTAATTGAATCTGCATTAAAAAATCCTAGTTGAATATGAATCAAATCAATTGAATCTGTATGAAATTGTAATTGAATCAAATCTGTACTGAATAATAAGATTCAGTAAAGATTTGATTCAATTACAATTTCATTCAGATTCAATTCAGATTAAATGTGAATTGAATCTGCATTAAAAAAATCCTAGTTGAATATGAATCAAATCGGGATTGAATATTTTTTTATAATAAATTAAATTAGAAGCTAATCTGAGCTCTGAAGTTGATGCGTATACAATCCTACGTAAATATGAATAAAATATCCCATCTGAGCTGAATTGACTTTAAACTAACTTACACTTTTCCCTGTCTATTGTACACTATCCCCCAGATAGTGACTATCTGAGCTGTGACCTCAAAGACAGCAAACAGGGAAAAGTGTAAGTAGTGAAGTGTTCGTGACCTGACGTTTTTGTGGTGCCATTAGCGTTAGTTTCCTGTGGCTCTAAAGTATGCACCAGCTTAGCAACTCCCATTTGCATGAAAGGGAATGCTAATGCATTGCTCCCTCCAGGTATTACAGACCCCCTTGGTGCCAAACATGGATGAGAGGAGATTGAGAACAGAGCTGCCCAACTGGTGTCGGATCAAGAGAAGGAACAAACAGGGACATGCAAATGTGTGTGCAAGTGTTCTCTCTTGGATCTGGTCTGCTTCGACCATATTGCGCCTGTTCTTCTGGTTTTCCCTATCTGCGTTCACATCTGTGTGTGTTCATTTATCTTTCACTTTAATTATGGGGAGGATAACAGCAGTGTGTGTGCAAACAGTACGCAAACACATACACTCCTGCCAAGTGCTCTCAGGATGGTGAAATCTCTTTATATGTCGTCTGTTCGCATTGTGCATCATGTGCGTTTCACTCCACAATGGCATTTCACATGTCAGCTGTCTGTCACTCCACTGCCTTTCCTCCTATAGTTTTAGCTCTGACCACCAGGGGGCAACAGAGTCCATTTTAGGGTCAGTGTGTCTTCAGAATCAATAACTAGAAGCATTTACATCAGTGACAGAAAAGGCTGCAACACTTAAAAACACATCGTTTGAACTGGACATGGTGGTTTTCTCAATTATGTTCATGACATCCATCTTGATCTTACTGTCCTAGGATGCTTTACCAAAGGATTGATGGGAAAAGCCTGAGTTTTTGGGCGTTTTCCCAGTAAAGAAATTAGTAGTACTTCTGAAAAATGTTTAAAAGCATATACATCTCACATGACATTAATTGGCCCACAAAATATTTATTTCACATGAAGCGGTAGCCTCATGAGAGACACCATTTTGAGATCAAATGGCCAGCTGAACATTATTCATGCAACCTGACTAATATCAGACACGTTCACTCACATATAATATATTAATCATGGCTTACTGTGAATAGTGCATTTCTACAATGGCAATAACTGTAGCTTAAATGGCACCAGCAATGCCAAGGTCGTGGGTTCGACTCCAAGGGAATCCATGAACTGATATAATGTAAACCTGTAATGCAATTAACCTTTAAAGCATCTGCCAAATGCATGAATGCAAACATTTCTGTGACGTTGCATAAACGTTGCGCAACATACTAAAAGTGCAAATTACTGGATGTCATTGAAACTTCGCCCTTTGATGGAAGGCTTCTGTTAATGAGAAGGAATAATTAACTAAACAAATAAGCAAACCCCATTCTTTCAGCAGGGGTGCTGAAAATCATTATCACTCGCTAACTGCATCTATTCACCAAACGTATTTCTAGCGTCAGGACTCATTATTGCGTCTGAAGATCTATAAATAGACTCCTGTGAAAGCAATTATCCAGCAAACTGCAGGTATGAGGCTCGCGAGTGAGCCAATGGCGGCGGGCCGGCGGGGAAAGCGAGAGGTGAGGTTACTTAACGCAAAATCGTATGAACGACAGACTTGTTGGAACCAAGCATACGTGAGCCGGGATATTTGGCCGTGGCCGTTTTTTGAAAGGAATGACATTGAGGGCAGAGAAAATCAAACTATAACAAGCTACCCGGAGGGGAAATTGAGAGCGACGGCCAGTTGACAGCAGTCAGTAAACAAACATGATGGAATTCGGGATGTTGGTCGTGTTCCATCCTCCACCTGCTGCTCATTATGCATCCAACGCCTCACAATGTTCAATATTCATTGAGATCATGAATATTTAACGACCTCCTCAATTGATTCTTATTGATAAACATTTAACAGGTGATCGCTGGGGACGAGTACAAAGGACAATGAGAAATGAATCTGTCAAGGAGCGTAATGGCGTGATTTTCTTCTGACCGCTGACGCTCTCAAGCTCTTTATGGCTGCTTTAGTGCCAGGTGTATAGAAAGCAAGACAGACATGATAGACAGACAGACAGATGGGTGAGTAGATGGAAGAACAGACAGACGGATATACGGACAGACAGATTGATTGATTAATTGGTAGAGAGAACAATAGAATGGTAGACAGACAGACAAGAAGGACAGACACATAGACAGAGAGGCGGATAGACATATTGATTGATAGATAGACAGATAGATAGACAGATAGACGGGTGAGTAGATGGAAGGATAGACAGACAGATAGACATATAGATAGATAGATAGATAGATAGATAGATAGATAGATAGATAGATAGATAGATAGATAGATAGATAGATAGATAGATAGATAGATAGATAGATAGATAGATAGATAGATAGATAGACGGGTGAGTAGATGGAAGGATAGACAGACAGATAGACATATAGATAGATAGATAGATAGATAGATAGATAGATAGATAGATAGATAGATAGATAGATAGATAGATAGATAGATAGATAGATAGATAGATAGATAGATAGATAGATAGATAGATAGATAAACGGGTGAGTAGATGGACAGACAGACAGACAGACAGACAGACAGATAGATAGATAGATAGATAGATAGATAGATAGATAGATAGATAGATAGATAGATAGATAGATAGATAGATAGATAGATAGATAGATAGATAGATGGGTGAGTAGATGGAACAATAGAGAGAGATAGATAGGTAGATAGATAGATAGATCGATAGATATTATACTGAGAAAGACAGATCAAGTTATAATGATAAAAGGACATGATGGAGGTAGAGGAATGAAGGAATGAACAGACTCTGAAGACATGGCACTCATTCAGCACAATCTGTCCATCTCAACACATTGCCAGATTTTAACACACACACACACACACGCAAACATGCACAAATCTCTTCTAACAATCTTGTTTAAACACACACATGAAACTGATGAATTTCCAGGCCGAGTTTTCTGCATCATTTGTTATGGATGAATGTCCACTGTCTTTTGTGTAAAGCTGAATGCTGTATTGTGTTATTGAGGGTGTTTGTTTATCGGCTCGTTAGCCTTCAGCTACACTCAGACTTCTGGAGATACAGTTCAACCGCAGCTACAGCTGGATGATGCAATATACATAAATCCTGTGCATAACATATATGACGTCCTATAAATAAACACAAACACACACACACACGCCTCCATCAACTTACAGAGAAAACACAACCTCACACACATTCAGTTGCTCAGTGAAACACACACACACACACACACACACACACACACACACACACACACACACACACACACACACACACACACACACACACACACTCCCTCTTTCCACTTAGCATAAAAATATCAAACATGAATAGTGAGTCATACACACACACACACACACACACTCTCTCTCTCGTTCTGTCTCCAGCTCTCTGGAGAGGCTCTCTGCTCTCCGGAGAGGCAAGTGATTAAAAGATTTTTCCCTGTTTTTCCTTTCACAGCTCCTCAAAAGCTCAGCGCAAAACATGACAGGCCTTAACACACACGTGTGTTTGTGTATGTGTGTGTGTGTGGGTTGTGTCATTCCTCAATCATTATCTAGTTGTTGTCACTGTGCTTTTTGCTTGTTTGTTTTTAATCTTTTTAAACGCTACCTGGTTTTCTGTCTTTGCAGATTATTCTGTCTCCCATTACGCTCTTCCCATAATTCCACAGATCCATTTTCTTAGCTGGAGTTCTCCAAAGCAGGACAAGAAAATTATGAGGGATTATTATGAGATGAGATGAGATGAGATGAGATGAGATGAGATGAGATGAGATGAGATGAGATGAGATGAGAGATATATGAGATGAGATGAGAGATATGAGATGAGAGATATATGAGATGAGATGAGATGAGATGAGATAAAATGAGATGAGAGATATATGAGATGAGATGAGAGATATGAGAGATATATGAGATGAGATGAGATTTGATGAGATGAGATGAGATTTGATGAGATGAGATTTGATGAGATGAGATGGTGCACAGGAAAGAGGAAAGGAAAAGGAAACGAGGAGAGGAGAAGATAATCTTTTATGCTGCTCGTATTGAACCAGGGGATGGTTGTATAACACGTCGCATGCATTAAAGCACACGTCCTGTGCATTCACACACACACACACACACACACACACACACACACACACACACACACACACTAGCACATATGTAGCTGTATGACGAAAGGCTTTCATGTCTCTGTTACTCCCTGTGCTCCTCTCATCCTCAGTAAACCTGCTCTCACCTCTGTCTCACCTCTGAGTTTGCTCTCGCTCACACACACATTCTCCCGCTCTCCTCTACATGACCTTGACTGAAGTATCACTCCAGGGGGCTTCGCTCGCTCTCCTTCTCTCCGTCACTCTGTCATGCACATTTTGACATATCAATCCTGCTTCAAAAACTTCAAATTGTCTGAGAGTCTGGAGACATTCCTGAGAGATGAAATGAGATGAGACGAGAAGAGAAATGAGGCGAGAAAAGGTGAGATGAGAAGAGAATAGACAAAAAAACTAGAGGTGAGGTTAGACTACGTGATGAGAGATGAGGCAACATGAAAATGAGAAATGAGAGAAAAGGTGAGAAATTGAGAGGTGAGGTAGAAAGTAGTCGAGCTGAAAACAACCGAGAAAAGAAAACAAGAAGAGGCAAGACTAGACAAGTCGAGTTGAGAAGTGATCGGAAGAGAAAAATAGAAACAGAACAGAAAAGAGCAAAGGAGAGAGGAAAGGAGAAAATGGAGATGAGATGAGATGAGACAATGAGACACAAGGCTGAAAAGAAACAATCAAACAATAGTTGAGGAAAGACAAAGTAAGAAAAGATGAGGAAAGTAGATGAGACAAAAGAGAAAAGAGAAAATGAGTTGTGTTGAGACAAGATGAGAAGAAAGACAGGAAGAGAAAAAACAAGCAAACAGAACAGAACAGAAGAGACGAGAACAGAAGAGAAGAGAACAGAAGAGAAGAGATGAGAACAGAACAGAAGAGAACAGAACAGATGAGAACAGAACAGAAGAGAACAGAACAGAACAGATGAGAACAGAACAGATGAGAACAGAACAGAAGAGAACAGAACAGAAGAGAACAGAACAGAACAGAAGAGATGAGAACAGAACAGAACAGAACAGAACAGAAGAGAACAGAAGAGAACAGAACAGAAGAGAACAGAACAGAACGGATCAGAACAGAACAGAAGAGATGAGAACAGAACAGAACAGAAGAGATGAGAACAGAACAGAAGAGAACAGAACAGAACAGAAGAGATGAGAACAGAACAGAAGAGAACAGAACAGATGAGAACAGAACAGATGAGAACAGAAGAGAACAGAACAGAAGAGAACAGAACAGAACAGAACGGATCAGAACAGAACAGAAGAGATGAGAACAGAACAGAACAGAAGAGATGAGAACAGAACAGATGAGAACAGAACAGAAGAGAACAGAACAGATGAGAACAGAAGAGAACAGAACAGAAGAGAACAGAACAGATGAGAACAGAACGGATCAGAACAGAAAAGAACAGAAAAGACGAGAACAGAACAGAAGAGACGAGAACAGAACAGAACAGAAGAGACGAGAACAGAACAGAAGAGAAGAGAACAGATGAGAACAGAACGGATCAGAACAGAACAGAACAGAACAGAACAGAAAAGACGAGAACAGAACAGAAGAGACGAGAACAGAACAGAAGAGACGAGAACAGAACAGAACAGAAGAGAACAGAACAGAACAGAAGAGAACAGAACAGAAGAGAAGAGAACAGAACAGAACAGATGAGAACAGAACGGATCAGAACAGAAGAGAACAGAACAGAAGAGACGAGAACATAACAGAAGAGACGAGAACAGAACAGAAGAGAAGAGAACAGAACAGAACAGAAGAGAACAGAACAGATGAGAACAGAACAGAAGAGAACAGAACAGATGAGAACAGAACAGAAGAGAAGAGAACAGAAAAGACGAGAACAGAACAGAACAGAAGAGAACAAAGAGAACAGAACAGGAAAGACGAGAACAGAACAGAAGAGAAGAGAACAGAAGAGAACAGAAGAGAACAGGAAAGACGAGAACAGAACAGAACAGAAGATACGAGAACAGAACAGAACAGAAAAGACGAGAACAGAAAAGAACAGAACAGAACAGAAGAGACGATAACAGAACGATTCAGAACAGAACAGAACAGAACAGAACAAAGAGAACAGAACAGAACAGATCAGAACAGAACAAAGAGAACAGATCAGAACAGAACAGAACAAAGAGAACAGAACAGAACAGAACAGATCAGATCAGAACAGAACAGAACAAAGAGAACAGAACAGAACAGAACAGAACAAAGAGAACAGAAGAGACGAGAACAGAACGGATCAGAACAGTACAGAACAAAGAGAACAGAACAGAACAGAACAAAGAGAACAGAACAGAACAGAACAGATCAGAACAGAACAGAACAAAGAGAACAGAACAGAACAGAACAGAACAAAGAGAACAGAAGAGACGAGAACAGAACGGATCAGAACAGTACAGAACAAAGAGAACAGATCAGAACAGAACAGAACAAAGAGAACAGAACAGAACAGATCAGAACAGAACAGAACAAAGAGAACAGAACAGAACAGAACAAAGAGAACAGAAGAGACGAGAACAGAACGGATCAGAACAGAACAGAACAGAACAGAACAGAAGAGACGAGAACAGAACGTATCAGAACAGAACAGAACAGAAGAGACGAGAACAGAATGGATCAGATCAGAACAGAACAGAACAGAAGAGACGAGAACAGAACGTATCAGAACAGAACAGAACAGAACTGATCAGAACAGAACAAAGAGAACAGAACAGAAGAGACGAGAACAGAACAGAACTGATCAGAACAGAACAGAACAGAACAGAAGAGAACAAAGAGAACAGAACAGAAGAGAACAAAGAGAACAGAACAGAAGAGACGAGAACAGAACAAAAGAGACGAGAACAGAACAGAAGAGATGAGAACAGAACAGAACAGAACAGAACAAAAGAGACGAGAACAGAACAGAAGAGACGAGAACAGAACAGAACAAAAGAGACGAGAACAGAACAGAAGAGATGAGATGAGAACAGAACAGAAGAGATGAGATGAGAACAGAACAAAAGAGACGAGAACAGAACAGAAGAGATGAGATGAGAACAGAACAAAAGAGACGAGAACAGAACAGAAGAGACGAGAACAGAACAGAACAGAAGAGATGAGAACAGAACAAAAGAGACGAGAACAGAACAGAAGAGATGAGATGAGAACAGAACAGAACAGAACAGAACAGAACAGAAGAGATGAGATGAGAACAGAACAGAAGAGATGAGATGAGATGAGTACAGAACAGAACAGAAGAGATGAGATGAGATGAGTACAGAACAGAACAGAAGAGATGAGATGAGAACAGAACAAAAGAGACGAGAACAGAACAGAAGAGATGAGATGAGAACAGAACAAAAGAGACGAGAACAGAACAGAAGAGATGAGATGAGTACAGAACAGAACAGAAGAGATGAGATGAGTACAGAACAGAAGAGATGAGATGAGTACAGAACAAAAGAGACGAGAACAGAACAGAAGAGATGAGATGAGATGAGTACAGAACAGAACAGAACAGAAGAGATGAGAACAGAACAAAAGAGACGAGAACAGAACAGAAGAGATGAGATGAGATGAGAACAGAACAGAACAGAAGAGATGAGATGAGAACAGAACAAAAGAGACGAGAACAGAACAGAAGAGATGAGATGAGTACAGAACAGAACAGAAGAGATGAGATGAGTACAGAACAGAAGAGATGAGATGAGTACAGAACAAAAGAGACGAGAACAGAACAGAAGAGATGAGATGAGATGAGTACAGAACAGAACAGAACAGAAGAGATGAGAACAGAACAAAAGAGACGAGAACAGAACAGAAGAGATGAGATGAGATGAGAACAGAACAGAAGAGATGAGATGAGATGAGAACAGAACAGAACAGAAGAGATGAGATGAGAACAGAACAGAACAGAACAGAACAGAAGAGAACAAAGAGAACAGAACAGAACAGAAGAGATGAGATGAGATGAGTACAGAACAGAAGAGATGAGATGAGAACAGAACAGAACAGAACAGAACAGAACAGAACAGAACAGAAGAGAACAAAGAGAACAGAACAGAAGAGATGAGATGAGATGAGTACAGAACAGAACAGAAGAGATGAGATGAGAACAGAACAGAACAGAACAGAACAGAAGAGAACAAAGAGAACAGAACAGAACAGAAGAGAACAAAGAGAACAGAACAGAACAGAACAGAAGAGAACAAAGAGAACAGAAGAGACGAGAACAGAACGGATCAGAACAGTACAGAACAGAACAGAAGAGACGAGAACAGAACAAAAGAGACGAGAACAGAACAAAAGAGACGAGAACAGAACAGAAGAGAAGAGACGAGAACAGAAGAGACGAGAACAGAACAGAACAGAACAGAAGAGAACAAAGAGAACAGAAGAGACGAGAACAGAACGGATCAGAACAGTACAGAACAGAACAGAAGAGACGAGAACAGAACAAAAGAGACGAGAACAGAACAAAAGAGACGAGAACAGAACAGAAGAGAAGAGACGAGAACAGAAGAGACGAGAACAGTACAGAACAGAACAGAAGAGACGAGAACAGAACAGAACAGAAGAGACGAGAACAGAACAGAACAGAAGAGACGAGAACAGAACAAAAGAGACGAGAACAGAACAAAAGAGACGAGAACAGAACAGAATGTTAAGAAGAACAAAACCATGCTTTTAGAGCTGGAGTAAAATCAAGAGGGTCATCTCTATTACTCTGCACAGGAGAAACTACATCTACATCATAACCCCCATATGAAGACTATCATCTGACTGCACATGCATTAGATGCATTCATTGGTCTATAGTTTTCTAAATCGCTCTGCATGCTTCAGTACTGACTACTGACGAGAATATGACCTAAAATCTCCTCCGTCCTCTCATTCAATGCCACGAGCCGAACGTGAGGCTATTTGAGGAGCAGAGACTCTATTTCAGGTGCCCTCACACAATGGCTGTAATTAGCTCCCGTAGTAGTATGTGTGTGTGTGTGTGTGTGTGTGTGTGTGTGTGTGTGTGTGTGTGCGTGAGATCTCACCACCAGCTCTTTACACCAAACAACATGGGTCATGTAAACAAAGAGCTGCAAGCATCACAAAACAGACAATCACTTTCACATCTCATAATGCCTATTCTTCATGTCATTTTACTGGGGTGATTTTCCTGCTAATGAAAATGGAGTACGATCACACACACGCATTTTCCTCTCTCTCTTTCAGCTATCCATTTAAATTACACCCATCCAAACAGACTCAAGCATTAGTGTGGACTCGCAGGAGTCGTTCTGTCTCGATCCTGCCAACTGCATCTCGTCCAAACACAAGCGGGACACACCCAGGCCAGCAAGGCGGGCCAGATGCTGGCAATAAGACTTTAAGACAAATACAACAGATCCCCACTACTACTGATGGTTTTGAATTGCTTGAAATATGATTGGATTCACTTTAAAATATAGTAACAAGTCTGTCATATACGCTACATAAAAATATAATGAGAACATTATAATTGTGTGCTTGAGGCATGGCTTTTAATGGTGAGACTTTTGTTTTTGTAAGCAGGCTCTCAAAAATTATATAAAAATTTGATTTAGATTTATCAGCCAATAATCTGCTTTCAAATATAAAGAATTACTGGTTATCGGTACGGACAAAATCGGTGCATGCCTAGTAGGAACTGATAAAAATATATATAGCTATACTTAGTTTGAATGCAATGCAAGTCGCTTTGGATAAAAGCATCTGCCTAATGCATAAATGTAAATGTAGAATTTGCATTTACATTTCTGAATGACGCCATTTATATATCATATTTGGTGTTGCATGCAAGTGATTAAAGCCAATAAAAGAAATAAAATTACCTAAATAAAATGCCATTTACCCATACATAAAATAGGTTAACCATAACTTTTTGGATTTATAGTGCTCAGGAAAATTTGCCAAATTGGCAAAATCTCCAAATTGTTTTTTGTTTTGTTATTTCCATAATTCCATTCAAAACGTTAAACTTCCATAGCTTATAGATTCAGGGCCCACAACTTAAACGATTTCAAGTATTTAGTTGTTTATTTGTACATAATTTGGGCTTCCAGCTCATAAAACCCACAAAAACAGGATTTCAAAAAATTTGAATATTACATGAAATCACACAGTAATTACACAGTAATACCATGGTCATTGAACCAGGTTTTGGTTCTTTTGGCAGTGTGGGCAGGTGCAAATCCTGCTGGAAAATGAAGGAAGCATGAAGTGCTCTGAAAATGTCCTGGTAGACGGCTGCGCTGAGTGGACAGCACAGTGGACCAACACCAGCCGATGACCAACACAGACTGTGGAAACTTCACACTGGACTTCAAGCATCTTGGATTGTGTGTCTCTCCATTCTTCCTCCAGACTCTGGGATGTTGGTTTCCAAATGAGATGCAAAATTTGCTCTCATCAGAAAAGAGGACTTTGGTCCACTGTGCTTTATTAAATCCAGAGTCAACGCAGCCGTCTACCAGGACATTTTCAGAGCACTTCATGCTTCCTTCATTTTCCAGCAGGATTTGCACCTGCCCACACTGCCAAAATAACCAAAACCTGGTTCAATGACCATGGTATCACGTTGTAATTACTGTGTGATTTCATGTAATATTCGATTTTTTTTTAAATCCTGTTTTCGTGGGTTTTATGAGCTGGAAGCCCAAATTATGTACAAATAAACAACTAAATACTTGAAATCGTTTAAGTTGTGGGCCCTGAATCTATAATATATGGAAGTTTAACGTTTTGAATGGAATTATGGAAATACATAAACTTTTCCATGATATTCACATTTTTTGGAAAGGGTCTGTATGATCTACATTCCATTTGATTTGGGTGCGAAAAAAAAAAAGATCACTGATGAGACGTGTGCATACTATTTTGCACACTTCTGCACTAGTCTACACCATTTTGTAGTATAAATGGTGAGAGAAATGTGCATGCACAATTCATTTAAAAAAACACTTCCTCTAACTGGAAAAGTGTCCAATTTGAGAATTTATACATTGTATGGCAGAGTAAATATAGTGTACAGTAAGTGCATCGTACATCATTTGGGACGCAATAAAATCTTTGTATCTTCCGCGCAAGATAAATCAAGTTGATGTTTTCAATCAGAGATGACGTTATACACACCCAAACAAATGGCGTTTAGCTTTCATGCTGTTGTACACTTTAATTTAGCTTGGCAAGGCATGCACTGCTTTTAGTGCCGACCTATTGACACTGCAGCATTTGAGGTTTTAGGATGATACCTGCACAAAATAATTCCACAGTTTAAAAAACAAGTCATAGTTACAGTAAAGCACTTGAAGCTGAAGTACACAGAAGCAAGCACTTTGAGGGTCTAAAAGTAGATATGCAAAGCTCATATTTGTGGTAAAAGCATTTAAAAAGAACTTGAATATCATTGTCTAAATCATCCTTTTTGTGACTGAACTTCTGTTGAATTTCTGGTAACATAATTTTTGCTATTCTTGCACAACAGTATCATAAGCAAGTTACAGGGATTAAAAACTGAGAGAGTTTGTAATATAACTTGCTAATTTGAGACTAATGATAGAGGATAACTTACTGACCTTTATTCTAAACGTCTAAATGTTCATTTTCATTGTAAGTGCCTTCCTGTAACCATGAAACCAAACAACTACCAATTATATCCTGTGGTAAGCAACTGCAAATGCTGTTGACGGAGCTTCATGTAGGGTTAGGAAGATATCAAGCAACAATGTTGTTCTGCAAAGTCAGACCTCTCTTTCTCCTCCTCTCTCTCGTTTCCATTGCTTGCTAATCACTTAGATGACTCTTACATCATAAGCTAAATCGCTGTAAATTACATTAATGGCCAGCAGCGCCACTGATTTGTGAAGCAATAATTATTGCCTCAGAAGATCTGATTTCTCACAGTCACCCCGGAAAATATTTGTCATCGTGCACTGGGAGAGTTCGGGCCACTGTTTTGATTCAGTCCGACCACGGGGGTCGAAATTAGCATTAATCAATAAGACAGACGGACCTTTAATCGCTCATCAGACTGCCTTATCTTGATATAGCCGTGCTTTCCGGCATTTTAAAGGAGACAAATTATGAACAATAATTACATTAAAGCTGCACTTAAAATTCTCAAATTAAAAACTTCTGGATTCAGTGTCCTTCAGTGGACCAAATGCCATCACGACAACCGGAATAGAAAATGAAAAACTCAAGTCATAAGGTCGCATAGTTCTCTCTGTTTGTGCCGAGCATCTGTGGCGATAATTGACTTCTACTGCAGAAGAATGTGCCTTAAGAAGAATGAAAATGAACCATGGGGCCTTCGCACTTCAGTCAAGGTCACGTCCACACTCCCATTTGCCAGTATAAAATCAATCACGTGAAAGAGAACGCAACATCATTTCTAAAGAATCGTGAGCGGCCACATTTTAACTTCGATTCACACGGACATATTCATTAGCTGACAATTTTGGCATCTAATATTCATTATGATGAAGAGGCTCAAATTCACAATCAATTTCCTGTTTCTCATAAGAGCAGGGTAAGATCCAACAGAGCTTAAAATCACTGCTCTTCCCTCTCACCTCTATGTAATAGCTCGGTACTGGTTTCCAATTACTCTCCCTTGTCGTCCGAGCTCAGATACTGTGAGTAATATTCTGAGGAACGACGGGTCAGAGGAGCGACTCTCAAAGGGTTCTGTGACCATCTTCGACTTGGCTTTTCAAAGGTTTTTAAAAGCTCTGGAAGCTGGAAGTAATACATCTGTGGTGGAACAATGGCTCTGTAGCTCTTTGGATGGTGTTGTTGAGACAGAATTATGACTATCTGTGTTTCGATCGCGCGTTACTTTTTCGTTCGTTTTTTTAAGTGAACAAATCATTCAACCCAACCTTCCTTTATACAGTGCGTGACTGCTTTGGTGACTTTATCCTGACTTCAAAAACTGTGGCACAAGCAATTTCTTTCGTAACTATATCTTTCGTTCAGTCCAAAACAAGTTCAATAGGTATGCAAATAGCAATTTCAGAAAATGTAAAAAATGACTGATGAGCATGCACAATTAAAATGACGCTAATTGCCAGTAGCCTGAATGCATTGCTTTGGCGTACAACTAGTTTGCTCAACACTGTAAAAGACATTATAATACAATTATCACATAACTCATAATTCATTAAAGCAGTCTATTGTTGTCTTTTTTCTATGAATAGATAAAAAGCCAAGCTCAGCAGTCCCTAAAATGATTGAAGCAATAATAGTCTGACACTGTTTGTCTTTGCAGATTTGTAGACATGGCAGATTTACTCATTCATATTATAATAAGATGGTTTGGTTGTGAACAATCCGTTAGGGTTCAGCTTCAGCAGTCGGGCCCTGCTAGCAGATGCTATAACTACACCATTAATCGGTCAAAAGGCATGTTTATCAATTGACATCTATTAGCAATGGGTTGGACAATGAAAATATAACCTGGTTTTAGACCACAATAATGTATTAGTATGTTGTAGGGCCTCCTTTTGCAGCCAATACAGCATCAGTTCATCTTGGGAATGACAGATACAAGTCCTTCACAGTGGACAGAGGGATTTTGAGCCGTTCCTCTTCCAGAACCGTGTCCGGGTCACTATGTGATGCTGGTGGAGGAAAACATTGCTCCTCCAAAATCCCCCAACTTCGCTGAACAATATTTAGATCTGGTGAATGTGCGGGCCTGGGAGATGTTCGACGTCACTTTCATGTTCATCAAACCATTCTGTCACCAGTCTTGCTGTGTGTATCGGTGTATTATCATGCTGATACACGGCCCCACCTTCAGGGTACAATGTTTGAACCATTAGATGCACACAGTCCTCCAGAACGGTTCGCTAGTCCTTGGCAGAGACGCATCCATCAAGTACAGTAGAGAAAGCCATGATATTGAAGCCCAAACCATCACTAGCCGCGTTTCCATTACCCTTCAAATTGCGCAAATTGAAATTGCGAATTGAAAATACGCCCAATGGAAACACGTCAATTTCGCAAAAACTCCCATTTATCACGAAAAAGTTTTTCCGCTCGCATGAGGTGGTTTTTCAGGCAATTCGAAAAAGAAATATTTCGCAAAACTGCAATGGAAACAGTTTTTGCGCATTTACAGGTCACCTGACGTAGACGACGTGGTGTGTTTGGACAGAATACGAGACAGAGTTCTTTATTAAATTTATATAAGACAAAAGAATTACAGGAATAATGGATTCTAAACCTCAAATAAATGCCACAATCAAGACCTCGAAGCAGAAATGAGGGAGAAACACCCAGAAACACCTCATATGTGCCGCTCACAAGTATAATAAGGGTCGATCCTTACCATTAATGCTTGGAAAACACACACACATAACATTGGTTAATGGAAACGCCGTCATTTCGCAATCGTTTTTTGCTAAAGTTTTACGCAAATCTGTAATGGAAACGCGCCTACTGATTCATCCCGCGCTTCCCTCTGGACAGCAACAGTCCGGGTTCAGCCTCTTTGGTTCTTCTCTACACCGTAACTCTCACGGATGTGAGAAAGACAGCGAAGGTGAACTCATCAGAGAACAATTCATGTTTCACATTGTTCAGATTTGCACCGTTGGCACTATTGAAACCGACATTTGGCATTGGCACGAGTGACCAAAGGTTTGGCTCTAGCAGCTCGATCATGAATATTGACTCTGTGGAGCTTTTGACGAACAGTTTTGGAGTCGAGGTGTGTATTTAATCCTGCAGTGAGTTGGGCAGCTATGGTTTTATGTTTTTTGGATACAGTCTGGGTTACATCCCTCTCAGCTTCCTCTTGTGTCATCAGTTACTCCTGTTGGATGTGGTTCGTCCTACATGGTGGTTTGCCAACATTACCCTGTATAGCATAGCTCTCGACACACCACAAAGACTGTCCTGGTCACAGATGAGCCAGCGAGACGCACAGTCTCACACCAACAATATGTCCTCTTTTTACCTCTTACGTGTCTCCCGTTGTGTTGTGTGTGATATATTGAATGTGCAGCTGTGCTATTGCTCTGCTAATTCAACCTTCACACTCGGCTCTTACTGGTGTAATGTAAAATCAGAGAAGATTGGCCACCAGGCCGCGCATATACAAACGTGAATCCTCTAACACAGTATTGGCCAGTGTTTCAGTTTCATTGTCCAACCCCTATAAGCAACATTTAAATTGCTTTCATTAAATGTTTCACCAGTGCCAGATCTTTTTGGATGGTTTTTAACAGAATAAAATGGATTTTTCCATGTCTCATCCATGACGTTTACAGCTCTGGTGATAGTGTGCTCATAAAGCAAAGATGGCAGCATCCAGATCAATCTGACATTAAACTGAATGTCAACGCAAACTCATTGAAGCAACCTACTAAACACATCTGAAATCAAACCAAAATCCACAATACAACTACATCTGGAGCATATCCGAGGACTTAACATCTGTATTGTATTGTTGATTTGACACTGCAGTCGCGCAATATTTAAATACAGCTGTTCATCAAGAAAAGTCTATGGAGGTGAAGACAATTTGTCTACTTTTATTTCTTTTTCTGTTTGTCTGTGTCTCTCCATCGCTCTCTCTCTCTTTCAGATCAACAGGATTGCATGAATAATACATGAACTGTCAATCATTTCAGCACATTATACCCCTCCTGTCATCTTCTGTGCCTCTGTGACACATCCATATTTACACATACACTTTTTTTCACCGTTTGGTCCATTCCCTCACTTATCATCTGCAATCTGTCCACTTCTTCACTCAATTTAATAACACACACACAAACCTATCCAGCATGAGGGCCCAGTTGGACAAGATAAATGAAAACCAATTCCTGAACTTTTACATCTAGTCACCCAATCTTTAATATTTGGTCCATACTTGTGAGTGGCTCCATGTATCAATGACATCAATCGCTGAAACACCCACAGACGCAATAATCAATAATGGACCTGATTTTGTTTCTTCATTCCCTAAACTGTATTGATAAAGCCCTATAGGAGCATGAATGACTGCCAGGCACATACAAGAGGTTTGCTTAGTTTGAAGCTCCAATCAAATCACATTTGCATTGTCATCCGTATAAAAACGAGTCATTAAAGGAAGAGTAACAAGCATGAAAGGTAAATATGTCTCACAGAAACAGTAGGAGAGGGGGTGAGGCTCCAGATTGTGTTTAACATCTTTACAGTCTGTTAGTGATTAGGTATTCGTTCATAAAAACAAGTTATCTCAAATATCGTATTATCTCATTGGCGTTTTTAATCGAACACAATTAGTAGGTCATAAACCCACAGTTGCAAATAACATTTGCAAAAACATCTCTTTATCAATTAACTCGTAAAAATGACCTAGAAACACATCAACTGTTGTAAAGTTTGTTCCACTTTGAAACGTGTGAAGAATTAAAGTGCACTGCTACACAAAATCACCTGCGAAATACTTCATCAATTAACTCCATCAATCACATCCAAATCAATTAAACCATCAACAAACACACTCCCCCAACATCTAGGCTTTCGGTTTCATGACTGAAAGTAAATCCCAAATGAGTGAGTGCACCTGCTGATTGATTGTGCACTAGTGGTGGTTTGTTTGTGAAAGAATCAGTATTTTAAATGAATCTTATAAGTGAACGAATCGTTCTCGTTGCACGTGACCAATAGCATTCGAGCGCATTCTATGAAGGAGCATCTCATTGGTTGAACACACTGGGCCTGGGACACTAGAGGATCTTCAAATCTTAAACTGTGGGAGACCAGTGACCACGGACATAGACCTCAGCCGATTTTTAGCATTATAATCCTCCGAATGCACACTAGAAGATTCGTCCGGACCGCGAGACCACACACCTGTAGATTGTAACATCTTCACAGTGAGACGAGATCTCACGGAGACTCGCGAGATCAAACGTGACTTGAGAAGAAAAACAAATGGAGGACGAACGACGTGGTCAGCTGCTTCTTTTGGCATGGATCTCCTAAATTGGACTACAGAGGCTGTTGAGGAGATTAAACATCACGCCGAACAAGTAAACTCAGTCCGCTTTTACAGCATCGTTATGCTTATAATTGTGCTCTTACAAACTATTCTAACTCAAATGTTCTGGGAAAATGTTTTAGATAAAAACTGAAAGAGTTGTAGGAGTATTAGTGATGGTGACGTTGAAGTCGTGGGACCGTGATGTAGTTCGTTTATAGCCAGCTTTTTATTTCTGGCGACTGCATTTAGGCTTCAAAATTCATGGAAGTTGTGATAATTATCTTGATTGACAAAACATGCAAGTATCATAAACTTTTGTTGATCACAGAGCTTGTTTTTAGCGATAATCCAAAAGCCTATGGCTAAATCCTATTGGGTTTTTGTCGAGGGATCCAGCGTGAATGATGCTAACTGCCGATTGGCCTACAAAGTGATGTCATACCTGCACTCTATTGGCTATCGCGGGTATCACGATGAAGAGTCGCGTTTGATATTTACATGTTTGAAATTTACGATTTGGGATTGTGCGGGCTCCGACGCGATCGGGAGCAGTAAAATAATCGTAACGACACCACACAAATCAAACGTAGCGTTAGTTCTGGCAGGTCAAGTTAGTCAAGCTAACGTCAGCTGACTCTCGGCTGATCCACGTCTACCTACAGTATAGGAATACGACACCTATCACTGTATACATATTTAAGCTCCTTCAGTATTATCAGTTTCTCAGAGCTAATTACCCTCCTCCCTCCCCAGCTCCTCCTCTCGTCAGTCAGGATTTGGCATTCTGATTCCCCTTGAATCAGACTAATTTCTCGAATTATGTTGTACATTAAAATATTGACAATGATATCTGCAATACATTTATGTTAGTTCTGTTCTGGGGGTTATTGCTGCTCTTGGTCCCAGAACAAAACCATACCGCCAATCCAAAACTGTATGCTAATTGTCAATCATCTTTGACGATAGTGGTCCTGACAGAATTGAGGATTTTTTGGACAAAAAGTCAGTTGCGAGAAGCCTCGAATCGGGTCACACACCCCAGATCATTGGGGGTAGCAAATCTGGCCCAAAATTGGGCTTAAAATCTTCAAGTGTGTGGCCAGCCTAAACAAATCAGTGTTTTAATCTGAAGAGAAGCACTGAATAAGACATCTCTTTTGAAAACGAACTGGGACGTGACATTAAACGAATGATATTGAAAAGTCCTTATGATGCTTATGTGACCGGTTAGAGAGCGCAGTCGCTAGCGCGCCTCTTGAGATCAGGGGAGTGAGGTTTACACACACAGCTCTTACTGGCCTATGACAGTTTTACTGTCGGTTTACCAAGTTTCTTATAAGATTTGCAAACAAGCGCAGCAAAACTGTCTCGCTCAAGTGAATGACTCAGTGACGCTCACAACAGACAAAAGATACGTTTGTCTCCACCTACAGGCGTAACGATGTAGAAAAGGTCACTGACTGAATCCCTGAACAAATCTTTAATGGATCAAAAGATACTACTAGCTACTACATGTTTTGCTAACCTTTTGGGGATGATTAAAAAAAGCAAAACCTGACTGAACCTTCTCATGGGGATTGTTGACAAATTGACTAAATGATGTCTTAATTAGGATTACATAACAGTAATTATGATAACCTTCAAGCAAACACGGAGCATTTCCTTATACAGTAGGCTATGCTGTGTGATCCTGTTTGGTTATTTTAGGGAACCAGTTAAGGCATCTTTATAAAAAACACTTTGCAGATGTTCATTATGTGTACCTATACAAATTCGTGTTTGTGGGATAAACAAGTAAATTTGAAGGTGCTGTGGGGAAAAAAATAGACCTTTTATAAACCAGAACCCATTTCAGAAGAGGGTTTGTCCTGATATTTGAGGGCTTATCCGTTCCCACCTTTCCTTTCCAAACCCACAGTTTCATTCACGCTACGGTTATCATCTTCTCACGGCCATTACCGCATATCAAACACCGTTTTTGCTTTCTGGCTCTCGGTAGCAGCAGGTGTTGCTGGCGTAACCCGAACGCGTCCACTCTTAATTCCAGTCACCTCCGTTCCGGAGCCCCGAAGCGAATTCATTTACCGTGGGAGGGACACCGGGGAAAATTGTAGTGGACACCCAGCGAATTCACGGGGAATCACGCTACGGAAACACGTGGGAGAGCTGACACAAATAACAGCCCACGATACCCCAGCAAAACGCCCGCGGAATCATCACCCAAAAAAAAAAAATCACATTAACACAAAGATCCGCGCGCAGTGATGCGGATGCCGGGGACGAGGCACCTGCTTTGACCTTGTGTTTTAGTCGTATGTCCTTCCTCAAGTCTCTTCATGTGAGGATCTACCAAGGACGAAGCGCACAACAAGTAGCTCTGATCGATCCATCGATAAGAAAGCATGCACGCAACAACAGACCTTCATGGGACCTCAAATCAAAGTTATATATCAAATACAGCATGCAACAGTAATCGCTGTCAACGCAAATGCCCTGAGAGCGCGTGACAATGTCAAACAGTCATTAGTGCGCGCGCGCGCTTGTATGTGTGCGCCTGGACAATGATGTAAAACAAGGGGGCAAAGAAGTGATGACCCCCGTGACAGGTGCCATACCATCTCCAACACACCCCCGTGCCTCCACACCAGACCTGTCCGCGCCACAGGCACCAGTCCAAGGGGAGAAGATACTCCTACAAGTTTAATGGCAACAGAAACAAAAGCGCTCACCTTTGCTGTACTCCTCCTCCCTGTTCAGATACATGTCTGCAGATTGATGATGGACTCCTGGCTGGATGATTTAAGTGCTTATTGTTACTCCACCGGGGGGAAACTCTCGCGGTTCCGTGAGTGTTTATTGTGTCGTTGCTCGGCGGAGAGTCCTCCTCCTCCCAGAATTACGCGCGAGCAGGTTGTCTGCACACATCTACTTTCTCTCTCTCTCTCTCGTTCCTCACACACACTCACGGTGACGTGCTTTGAGACATTGCCCCGCGGGTGGGGTGGGCTGGGGTAGCGGATGCTTCATAGCTGTTATTGTGTCTATATGCATCCCTAATATAACATCTATCAATGCTTTGACTATTTAAAAGGTTTTTCTCGGATGCAGCCTGAATGGTTTGAGCATGTGCAAAATGTCTGTGCCAGGCTATAGGCAGCCTTGACACGTATTCCTTAAAAAACAACTATAATCTAGGCTATATATATATATATTTCAATTACTTATAAGTAATCCAACGGTATATTTTTCTTTTCTTTGTTATTGTTAATCAGTAAACATACAATAAACACTGAATGACTAGTTTACTTTTCAATCTCATTAGTACATATTCTAATAGTCTCTAATCATTAAGTCACTAGGATTATTGCTGCTATAGTGACAACTAACTATTACTCTGTTACTGGTAACAAATTGCAGATTTTTGCAATTGAGTAATCTTATAGTTTGTATCAAATACTAATTTCTGAATAGTATGCATTCCAATTGTTAATGGTACCTATTCCAGTTTTAATAACTAGTAGGCTACTTAATATTAACTTTTTTCATTTCTGATGTCTTTCCATTTGCTAATGTGCTAATGTTTTTCCAGTATGGAAACATACCTGTTCATTAGACTAGACTTAAAGTCTTGAAGTCTAAAGCTACTAGTTAAGTAACCAATGACTCACCACAGGCTGCATCTGAAATCGCATACTTCCCTGAAAACCAGTTTGTGACAGAAGAAGTGTGTCTGAATTCACAGTACTCAAGGCAAAAAGTGCCCGGATGACCAACTTCTTCTGGTGAGATTCTGTAGTGTGCATATGATGGACACTTTGCTATCCCATGAGGCCATGGGAGAGGATTTATGGATGACATTGAAGCGACATAACCTACGATGCTGGTATGTCACGTGATAATGACAACATGGCGAATGTAGTAGGCTACGTCTAGATTACATTCATACTACAGCCTATAGAACATACTTTTTTAGCGGTTGTGAAGTAATTACTTATTAAAAATAAGTAGCCTACCAACTTAAGAAAGTATGAGAAGCTATTGACCCTTTTCGTTTTTCAGTGTCTCTCAGAAGCGGAAGTCATCATAGTTGGGTAAACTTCTATAGCGTGAATGAGAGACCATATTTATGTGTGATCCAGTTTTACTCAAATAGCACAAGAAAAACTCCACAACAGTGTTTTCACAACTTTCAAAAAGAGGAAAAAAATAGAGATTGATAATGGCAGTCAGAATTCAGAAAGATGTCACCTTTACCATCACTCCTTTTTTTTTCGTAATTTGATGCAAATGTTATATAAGTATAGTGTTATAAATGTAGCCTACACACATTTTTTTAAATGAAAATATAAAAAACTTTGCAGGATGACCTTTAAAACCGGTTAAAACGCGTCATCATCACAGTCTGTGAAAAGGGTCTGTTCCTCTGTATAGGCCTACTGTGATGTGAATAGACATGTTGTTAATAATATTTGGAAAAAAACTAAATATTAGTAAAGCTGGACTAGTAGTAGTGAACGTCACTGTTGGATTAATTGTCTCGCGCTGGGATGCGTAACGCAATCCTGCTTGTATTGTATCTTTTGAGTATTGAACATGCACCTGGTACTGTATAGCCAGTGAAACACTAACTGAAGCTGTGCTTCATTAACCCGTTGTTGCATAACATCCAATTTAAGCACCGGTGGCGCAGATGATGATCGCAGGTGGAGCTGCTCGGCCACCATCCCGATGGAGAAGGAGCCCGTGTCCCAAAGGCTTCCGCCCGCCCCGCCTAATCATCCCTGCTCGCACGCACAGACACGGCCTCTACGGGCCCGAGAAGAGGAGCAGAACCACAGAGTAAATGCAACCGTTCGTCCTATCCCGCAGTAAACCGCTAAACCCCTGCGCGTTCACTCATTTCGCACGCCATTCACGCCTCACACACACAGCGGAGGAGATGCGCGTCAAAGTGGCGACTTCTAGCGGTGAGATTGTGCCATTACAAGCACACAGTTAAAGGAATAGTTTACCACAAAAATAAAAAATTGTCACCATTTGCTCACCATCAAACATTTATTGTGTGCTTTCTTCCCTGGAATTCAAAAGGAGAGATGTTTTTCATAAAGTGAAAGTGAATGGGGGAAGGGCAGGTACATCAGATCGTAACACAGATACACACACACAGACACGCTATACATACTATATATATATATAGAGAGAGAGAGAGAGAGAGAGAGAGGTATAATTTAAAAATGTATGAACTTTGAGAAGGAAGTCTTAGTAGTTTTTGTCATAGTAGTCATAGTTTTTGAGGTGTTTACATGCCATTTAAACCTTTCCCTGGCAAAATGAGGGGGGAAAACGAACACGTTGTCAGATCAATAAACATAATTGGTGTAAGACTGTGCACACTCATTCTCATCACAAACTGTCACATGTATTTTTATTCATATTTCCACATGGAGGCTTATTCCAATGCAGCCCAAATATTGCTCAAAAGTCAATACTGTCATTTACGCTACACAATACGCTACACGTGGTGTTAAGATGCGTTTTGGTCGATCGGATCACAAGTGGACGACACTAAATATAGGTGTAAACAGGGTTTAAAAGGGTTTGAGCTTGTCCACTCTTACAACCACTTCTTGGGAGTTGAAAACACATTCGACGGATTGCTTTCGTAGTGTAAACGCTCATGTGGTCGAATGTGTTCAAACAGCCACAGAAGACCGTCTTCTCTCCGTCTACTGATCTAATGAGTGACATTATGGGAAGAGCTCGAGCCAGACGGGATTTAAACTGTATCGGCTGAAGACCCAAGTTTGGTTTGAAGATGAAAAATGTACCAAGCACAATGTTCTCTCTCCATTCCTGATTTCTAACACACACACTCACAGCGTTCGGCTGGTCTTGTGTCTGTCAGAACAGAAACTAAAGCTGATGTTCTCCGTGTGTTTTTCCATGTCTTCGGTCGTGTTCATATGTAAATTACACAAGCTTATTATTTCCATTAGATCGAAAGATCTGAAAAACCAATACATTTACTCACCCATAGACCCTCCCCTTGAAGAAATCAGGACAGAAGTGGGTGAAAGTGGACAAAAGAGACGGATTAAAACACCAGGTGTAAACGGGAATGTGTCTCCCTCGTCTATGTGTGATCCGATCGACCAAACGGCATCTTATCACCAGGTGTAAACAGGGCCTTGGATTTGTTAGCATCAGTGTAATTAATGACACCCCGCAGAGATCTGTACTAATGCTCATGTACTAAAAGTCCTGTCCTTCTAAACGAGTGACTTTTGAAATAGAGATGGGCCTGATTTCTCTCTCTCTCCCTGTCTTTCTCTCAGTGTGTGAAGAGGATCATTTATGCAGTGGAGAAAAACAGCAGGCGACCTTCTGGGAACATCATCGCTGGCCGTAGAAATGAATTTCTAGTCAATTCCAGACCTTCCTCTCACAGGAGCAAAACCTCCTGCTGCGAACCATTCATCTTTAATGCTGGTTAGTTCATTTTCTTCAACTTAATGATTTTGAGAACTGCCAACCCACCGGCCCGGTTAATTCAGACAGCAGTTTGGTGGTTGTTGAGACGGATAATGTACCGGAGAGTCGGAGCAAAGGTCAGTGATTGAGGTGAGCGCTCGCCGCTAAAGTGAGGAAGACAGATTAAACCGCTTTTGTTTGGCTCACGTGAGATCTATGAGCTTCGATTTAGAAACATTAACAGTTATTTAAGTGCACGGGATGAGGAATAAATCCAGCACATTCACCCTCGGGACCCTCTGCGAACAGAACACGGATAATAATGCTTTTATATAACCTTTAATAAAACTGCCGGAAGGATGAGTTGATGCTCAATGAAGTGTGTCCGATGGCATGTGCTGCTCTTACGGCCACCTTGTGTCACTTCAGCGTGTATGTAGAGGTGTGTGTGTGTGTGTGTGTGTGTGTGTGTGTGCGTGTGTGTGTGACCTGCTGAAAAACTCATGCTTTTGTTCTTATTTTACAAAAAAGTACACGTTGCATATGTTTTGTGTGTTTTGTAAGCCTGAGGAAGGTTGATTGAACAATTTGATTGATTGCTAAAACTATTTAGTAATGGAGGTTTGAGTATTGTGTGGAATTTATGCATTTTGAAACATTTAGAAATGTACTTTGAATTATTAGATTTTTACAAAAAATATACAAATTGTTTTTGTTTTAAACAAATATGGCTGCCATGAGGCAGTAAAGTTTGCTATTTAAGAAGTACAGTAGTGCAGATATAATACATGAGATATAATGTCAACGCAGCATCTTCCAGCTGTGTGTGTGTGTGTGTGTGTGTGTGTGTGTGTGTGTGTGTGTGTGTGTGTGTGTGTGTGTTGTTCCAAGAAGAAAGGACATGGCAAACCTCATCCAAGTAATTACACACAATTCATTCTGATCATCTCATGCAAAAATCAGCATTTACATGAGGTCAATTAAAAATGCAACACTCACACACTCACACACACACACACACACACACACACACACACACACACACACACACACACACACACACACACACACACACTCAAGTCAGAAACAGCAGCATATGAAGATGAATGGTTTATTGCACACAATGAGAGTGTGTTGACAGAGCTGTCTGCGCTGTGATATTTTAGTTATTTTCCATAACCTTTTTGAATAATGGGAAATGCCAGAATCTCACATGTATGCGATGCTTCACGAGCTGTTAATGATTCTGAGGGTGATGAATGAGACTCATTACTGTAATCTCACGTACTCCTTTATCTATCTATCTATCTATCTATCTATCTATCTATCTATCTATCTATCTATCTATCTATCTATCTATCTATCTGTCTATCTGTCTATCTGTCTATCGCTATATCTATCTACTGTATCTGTCTGTCTGTCGATAAATCTATCTATCTGTCTGTCTATCTGTCTGTCTGTCTATCGATATATATATCTGTCTGTCTGTCTGTCTATCGATATATATATCTATCTGTCTGTCTGTCTGTCTGTCTATCGATATATATATCTGTCTGTCTGTCTGTCTGTCTGTCTATCGATATATATATCTGTCTGTCTGTCTGTCTGTCTGTCTATCGATATATATATCTGTCTGTCTGTCTGTCGATATATCTATCTGTCTGTCTGTCTGTCTGTCTGTCTATCGATATATATATCTATCTGTCTGTCTGTCTGTCTGTCTATCGATATATATATCTGTCTGTCTGTCTGTCTATCGATATATATATCTGTCTGTCTGTCTGTCTGTCTATCGATATATATATCTGTCTGTCTGTCTGTCGATATATCTATCTGTCTGTCTGTCTGTCTGTCTGTCTATCGATATATATATCTATCTGTCTGTCTGTCTGTCTGTCAATCGATATATATATCTGTCTGTCTGTCTGTCTGTCTGTCTATCGATATATATATCTATCTGTCTGTCTGTCTGTCTGTCTATCGATATATATATCTGTCTGTCTGTCTGTCTGTCTGTCTGTCTGTCTATCGATATATATATCTGTCTGTCTGTCTGTCTGTCTGTCTATCGATATATATATCTGTCTGTCTGTCTGTCGATATATCTATCTGTCTGTCTGTCTGTCTGTCTGTCTATCGATATATATATCTATCTGTCTGTCTGTCTGTCTGTCTATCGATATATATATCTGTCTGTCTGTCTGTCTATCGATATATATATCTGTCTGTCTGTCTGTCTGTCTGTCTATCGATATATATATCTGTCTGTCTGTCTGTCGATATATCTATCTGTCTGTCTGTCTGTCTGTCTGTCTATCGATATATATATCTATCTGTCTGTCTGTCTGTCTGTCAATCGATATATATATCTGTCTGTCTGTCTGTCTGTCTGTCTATCGATATATATATCTGTCTGTCTGTCTGTCTGTCTGTCTATCGATATATATATCTGTCTGTCTGTCTGTCTATCGATATATATATCTGTCTGTCTGTCTGTCGATATATCTATCTGTCTGTCTGTCTGTCGATATAACTATCTGTCTGTCTGTCTGTCTATCGATATATCTATCTAGATTCAAGATTTAAATAGCTTTATTAGCATGGTGAAAGAAATCGTATCATTGCCAAAGCATTAATAACACTATACAATAAAAATACCTAAATAAATTATTAATAATAATAATAATAATAATATGTCTGTCTGTCCATATATATATATATAATTGTATAAATAGGCTCAACATTTAATACATTGTTAGTAAAGGTCCAAAACATGTGTGTGTTTGTGTATTAGGTTTTCTAGTGATCTATTCTGTCAGTCCATCACAGTTGCATCTGTTTCAGTTCTCTCTCTCTCTCTCTCTCTCTCTCTCTCTCTCTCTCTCTCTCTCTCTAAATATCCCTGTCTTCTCCTCTCAGAAAACCTGATTCCCATTGATTTAGTGACCTATATACACATTACCAGTCTCTCTGTCTCTCTCTTCCACATCCTCCACTCGCTTCAATGGTCATCCTTCTGTCTCTCTCTTTATAGCTTATTTCTCTTCTGCCTTCACTTATGCCAACTGCTCTTTCTCTCTGTGTGTATGGATGAGTTGGAGATGGGCTAATAATATATAATCAGGGTAAATGCTTAGAGAATATATATGTTTATGTTGAATATAAGCTCAGAGTCTCTCACGTTCTTGATGCTTAAAGGAACAAAGTAAAAATGTGGTCACTGTAAATATGGACATAACTGTATTTTTTTTTATTTAGTCTGTTAAAGGTGAAGTAAGCGATTTCTGAGAAACGCTGTTGAACGTGGATCGGACCGAGCGCCAAAAAAATACTTGTAGCCAATCAGCAGTAAGGGGTGTACCACTCATTAGGGGGGAGGGGCCTGTGTTGCATAGTGTGTTGTGAATTTGAGGGCGGAGCTATCAAGATAGGGGCGTGGTCATTTTGGCTAGGGGCGTGTTTGTTTTGGTGATTTCAAACATCAACAGTTTCTCAGAAATCGCTTACAGCACCTTTAAAAATAAGCCAATGAAATGTAATTTATGAAAAGAGCTCAAAATCTTTTAGTGTTTCACATATAGTAGTGTACAAGTTTAATACGCACAGTCAAATAAAACAAAATAATTATAGAAACTTTATTTTTTAGGTAAGCTTTCCCTTTAAGAGTTCGTACTGGCAGGTTGTGTAATATTGTTTCATACTTCAGGCTCCCTCTCACCCTATATCTAAACTTAGCAGTGATGTTCTCTTTGTGTTTACCCAGAGAGCACGTATAGTAAATGTATAGACTCTTATAGACTCACTGTCTGAGGTCATGCAAATATGACCCGAGCGAACAGCAGTGAATGAGATCTGTAGTAAACAATGGCGCGGTCGATAAGAAACCTAACCCTCAAACTACATTGAATTTCACTATGGACACACACAGGCTGTCTTTTGTGTTTGTTTGTGTGTGTGTGTGTCCCGTGTCCGATTAAATTTCCCGTCTGGTTTCCCCTGGAAAACTAAAGACGGAAAAGAAAATCGAACTCTCGTATAAATCGCATTAAAGCTGTTTTCAGAGAAGCAAACTCTGGGGAGTTGTTGTGAAAAATGAATGCGTGTTTTGGACTAGTGACCCTCTCAGTCCTGTTTTTTTATAATGGGTGAATGGATCTGATTAAAAGTTGCAGTGCTCGTGTCTTACAGAATCACGTAATTCATATTTTCATAACTGTGGCGTTTCCACAGAAAGAAAATGATTTAGATCAGCTGCACCACAGCGACACCCGGCGGCCATGATGAGAACTGCACACACTAAACGACCTTGAGAAAACACGATTCTAAGTGCTTAAATAAACACTGGGAAATGAAACAACCACAACAAAAAATACTAAAACAAATTCTTAAAAGACATACGCCTTTAATATTCACAGTTTGACTCTTTTGGTATAAAAGTAACACTTTTCTCGGCCACATGTATATGACTGGAATCTCATTTATTATCAGTTCATTTTTTCACAGTTCAAGTGTAAAATGTTTTATTGTATGATTGGTAATGGACTAAATTGGTTAGACATTAATACGTTTTTTTAACTGCAAAGTGTTAATAACTTTTCAGCTTTTATAACTCCATAAAAAATGATTGCATCGTTCAGACAGAACCATTACAGGCACAAAATACGGTTATGAACAAATTCATTTTATTGAACAACAATCTGTGACAAGGAATTCAACATGATCAGCGTGTTTCTGCAACAGTGACTAAAACAACAGGCATATTTCAGTCTCACACATGTGACTGTTTGCGTATCACTCACAACACTCACTCGACCTCAACACACAGATTGACGCTCTTCCAGAAGGGCCACATTGTGCATTTTTTTGTGTATGTAGTTAAAGTGCGTTATTGCACTTTTCCTCGCAGAGGAGGAAAGCAAAGGCGTTGTGGAGGAAGGAGGATCTATCTATAACTACAGCTCAACAGCAGCATGATTGAACCACGTGGAGAATACATGTGAAACTCATGAAAAATGTTTCGGTCATATTTCACCCCCAAAAGACTATTAATAATAATAAATAAACCTATTTTTAGAATATTTGTTCCTAAAACAAAGCTTTATTTCCTTTTGCATTGTGACATTATTTTCATGAAAGTTACTGTAATACAGTTTTTTATATTTATTATTATTATTTTACATAAAGAAAATTACGACTTTTTAGGAACCTTTAATATTTTTTTGCATTGTGACGTTTTCATAAAGACAATTAACACTTTTTATGACATTATTTAAATGAAAGTTACTGTAATACAGCATTTTTTTTGCTTAATCTTCATTAAAATAATATAAAAATACCCCAAAACTTAAAATGTTTACTTAATATTACTATTATTATTATTATTTAAAAAAAATTAAAGGTTCCTTTCATATATCATATTTTTTAGAGATGAAATATGACCAAGACATGTTTTCATGAGATTCAGCCATTGTTGTGTATTTAGATTATTTCTTAATTATTGCATAAATATGTGCTGGTCCTTCTATATAAACACTCTTCATAATATAAAGAGCGAAATTACAAATATCTAACATCTAATTTACTGCTAAATAAGACTGAATACTATCAATTTACATCGATTATACGATTCAAAGATACATTCTCTGGTTTGTCGAAACAAACAGGCGATACGTTGTTTATAATATATTGAATATTGTACGATATCTAAGGGCCGTGTGAGTATTGCGCTTGTGCCGGATCTGTTTTTTTGTGCTTGGATTGTAAAATCATCAGTGCTATTTTTGGTGTTTTTTAACCACCTGCTGTCTAATTCCTTCAAGAACAACGAAAGGAAGAAGGACAGATGGTGAAAACGAGGGAGAGAGAGTGAATAACACACTTTAGTGATACCAAAAAACGACGATAAAGAAACGCACGACCCCTCACACGACACACGACAGCTCACAAACACAATGAGTTCAAGTTCACAGCTGATGAAACATGACGGAAATCAGAGGTACGGTTAAAAAAAAAATCAAAAAAGACTAAATCATCATCATCATCATGACACGTAATTAAAAATCAAAGCAAAACAACAGAAAATAATCATCACAATAATGAAAATAATCACAGATCTTAAGATACGTCATAGCTTTTGGAATGTTTAGGGAAAAAAACACGCTCACAAAACAAGGTCATTAAGGTCATCCGTCATCCCGTTTGCATTCGTTTCAACAATTAACGATATGTGAGGTAACCGGTCAAAGGGGTTCTGCGCGCGTTGACCTTGTAAAGTCCGACCTATGACCTTCAAACAATAAATAAGGGCATCTGAACAGTTTTAAAATGGCGTAAAGTCTCATTGTCATCATGTTTACTTGTTAGACAGCACCATAAAACGAATTATGATTTAGCGTCATATTAATTAGTGATATTCTAGAGAGTTTGTTTTGGGGGTCGGTAAGATTTATGAAAGAAGTCTCTTCTGCTCACCAAGGCTGCATTTATTTGCTAAAAAAAATACAGTAAAAACAGTGATATAATATTACAATTTAAAATAATTGCTTTCTTTTCAAATATGTTTTAAAATGTAATTTATTCCTGTGATCAAAGCTGAATTTTCAGCAAGTAACTCGCATTATGTAATCAGATTACTTTTTAATGTAGCGAGTAAAGTAATGAATTACTATTTTTAACTAAGTTACTTTTTTTTTTTTAAGTAATGCACGTTACTTTTCAGTTTAATTAAATTTGCTTCAACATTCCAAGTTAAAATTCTCTTAAAAAGTAACAAAACGCATTACTTTCAACTTTCAATAAAAACACTTAATTAGGTCGTATAACCCGTAATGTTAAGAGATCTTTCGTATGGCGTACATACGTAGGATTTATATTCTCAACGGTCAGAATATAATATAAGCCAGATTTACTAAACAGGGCAAATTAACGTAATTAACGAGCGAAATCCCCCAAAAGCGCCGGCGTGTGTGTAAAGTTCTGCGTGATCTACTGAAGAACACACACACAGCCGGATCATTTCCATCATGACTAACACTATCTATCAAGAGCAGCGCAAACTAGCGTCTGGTTGAAGACATGCTGTTTTTAGGCGGTAAATAATGGCGCAAACACCAGTAAATTGACTAGCGCAAACCTTAGTAAATCACCTTGCGTGATTGATTTTAATATTCCAAATAACTCTTGCGTCTGAAAGGGAAACACTTACTGTACAAATGCATGTGCAATAAAAAATAACCGTGTTCACGCTAATTTATCAGTCGTTTTTTAACACCAAAAGAGGGTTAGTAGTAAGCTGTTAGTAAATCTGGTCCTATGTGTGTTTTTCGAAGGAAATGAAGCTGTGTTATTGAATGCATAAACAACAACTACTCAGTAAAAAAACACACCAGCAAAGCCTGTAAGAGCGCGAGAATCAGCCAGATGAGTAATCTAACGGATTACTTTTCATAAAAAGTAACTAAGTAACGATATTAGTTACTTTTTAGGGTGTAACGCGATATTGTAATGCATAAACATTCCCCTTTTTTTGGTGAAACTGTCAGGATTCTTTGTCTTTAGTGTCACTTCTGATCTATTTAATATGGAAGCTTGTTTCCGCCAATGAATAATAAATAAATAATAATAATTCTTTTTATCTCACAATTCTGACTTTTTTTCTCACAATTGCGAGATATGAAGTCAGAATTGCGTGTTATAAAGTCGCAATTGTGAGAAATAAAGTCGCAATTCTGAGAAATAAAGTCGCAATTGCGAGATATAAAGTCAGAATTGCGTGTTATAAAGTCGTAATTATGAGAAATAAAGTTGCAATTGCGAGATATAAAGTCGCAATTCTGAGAAATAAAGTCGCAATTGGGAGATATAAAGTCAGAATTGCACAATATAAAGTCGCAATTGCGTGTTATAAAGTCAGAATTGCGTGATATAAAATCGCAATTGCGAGAAAAAAAGTCAGAATTCTGACTTTATATCTCGCAATTCTGACGTTATAACACGCAATTGCGACTTTATTTCACACAATTGTGACTTTATATCTCGCAATTCTGAGAAATAAAGTCAGAATTGCGAGATGTAAAGATTAAAAGTCGCAATTATCTTTTAAAATGTTTTATTTTGTGGAGGAAACAAGCTTCCATAATTTAATGCATCCATCGCTGAGTAAAAGTATTAATTTCTTTCAAAATAAGAAATCTTACTGACCCCGAACTTTTGAATGCTGGTGTACATTCAGTAGCAGGACGATATTAACCGGACGAGTTTAGGAAATCAGTGTGCTAATGCTAAAACTGGGAAAGGGGACAGAGGTATTATCGGCAGGGATTTGTTCAGGAGTCGTTTGGCAGTGTGAAACGGACTCGATTGTTTGTCAGCGTGAGCCAAACAACGCTCTTCACACACACAGGCAAGCTTTATCTCGCTCTAGCCGACGTGCGAGCGAGAACGTTGTGTTTTTGACTCTCCACAACGGGCTGCAAATACGAAACGAAAGCAAACATTAAACGAGAACTACAACCTGAAACCGTTTCGGGTTTTCGTTTGGTTGATTTGCTAGTGCACGCGTGAACTAAAAGCTCACGATTCCAACACTGATACATCGCAGGTCAAACGGTGTAAACTGGCATATTAATAACTCTTCCAGATGCCAAAAACATAAAAGGATCGGGGAGGTGTGCAAATAAGCCATCGTATACAAAAAACAATAATCATAACATCATCTGCATGTGTGCAGTACACAGTAATCAACAATGATCACACAAACAATCAAGACACTGATAAAACTATCCATACAAATATATAGTGAGATATACTATAAGTGTGTTTACATCTAGGATTATCAATAAATATGACTTCAATCCAAAGTCTGGAACGTCACTCCGTGAGTGTGTGCTTATCGGATTCTCCACAAAACTGGAATGACTATTAAAATTCAGACAAGGCATTAATATTCATAATTATTTAGCCCCGCCCCCCCATCATAGATTCACTTACAATCAATATGCACGTTACTTTGGCGTCAGCATGTTGTTATTCTTTCTCAAATCTGATCCGACAGATATGAACCTAAAAATCTAGGGGGTTGTGAACTTTTTGTAGTGGGATATCTATAACTAGCTAACGTTGGTTCGCAGTGGGTGGGACACAGCTTTGCTCATGAATATTAATTAGGTGACATGACATTTGAGTTGGTGCGTAAGCATGTTATTTATATACTATTATAGTTTTTATTAATACTTTGAATCAGCTTTTTTAAATTCAGTTTTTATTTTAATTTCCAGTCATTTTTCTGTGTTTCTGTCATTTTTAGTTTTTGTTATTTTAATATTTAATATCTAATTTTCATTTAGTTTAAGTTCTTCATCTAATATTTTTATTACATATTATTTTATTTTATTTTCAGCTTGATTCCAATTAACAAAACTGTTTTTAATGTTTTAGTCAGGGCTATTATTGTAAAATTATTATTGTAATTAAAATAGCAATTAAAATAATTATTATAAATATCGAAACTAAAAACATTTTTGTTATTTGAATTCAAATAAACATTAACTGAAATAAAATAAAATAAAATAAAATATACAAAACTTATTTTTCAGCTAGTTGCCAAGGCGAAATTCCCCAATTTTAATTTAGTAAAAAATACAAATTAAACCTGAAATATAAATGAATAAAAGCCATATAGACATATTAAAATAAAAACATACAAACATACAATTACAATCGAATTCAAAATAATAATAAAAACTATAATAACATCTAAAATAGCACTGGTTTTGGGTGCGATAACTACTGTACACTTTGTATGACATTTCATGTGTCCCATCCCTAAATAATTAGTGAATTTGCATACCCAAAATGTATTAATTAAACCTCAAACTGCCTACAAAGGTGGTTTAAATGAGTTTTTAGATGGTATTTAATGCTATTTCGCCGTTCTGACTGCAAATAACGAAACAGATTTGCGTCGTATAATTTCTCTTGTGCCGTGGCCATGCAAAACGAATCTCTTAATCTATAATAATCATCTCCCGAAGTGTGGGAACTTTCGGGAAGTTTCAATAGCGGAGGCATTTCCATTTGGATTGGGCCAATTTGAGAGATGCTTTCAAGTCTAATTCACTGATACGTCTCTCACAGCTTTTTAGAGCCGACACGTCATTTCGCTGAATAAAGCCTTGATATGCAGAAACATATGTTACTCTCAGGTCAGCGCACACACACACACTTTTCCTCAAGGTCGTTCTGAGCCCGGAGGAAAGCTGTTCAGGGTTGGTCGAAAAAGAACGAAAGATCAAACTAATCAACATTACACGCCCTCTTGTTCCAGGAAATTAACAATTAAAAAGAGCTGATATTTCACTACATCATTAACAAGAGCTCTACGAATCAAAGCGTCACGATTGATCGCTGATTTTACGCTTTAAATGTCTCGAGATAAGCCACGACAACTTCCCAGATTAAACGCTCATGAGAGGATATGGTTTTGTCTCAGCGCGAGACCGGACGAGACAAAAACAGGCAGCTTGGCAAACACAACCTCACTTTATGCTCAGTATTAAAACCACCACATTCAGATCAAAACACACGACACGACAACACACTATTCAAATCAGTCAGACTGCTAGGCGTCACGCTTTGATCCTTGGATAATGACGAGCTGTGAGAGAGGGCGGGGAAACGGACTGGTGCAGGGCATTATGGGTCGGGAATGATCGGTTAGTTGTTCTGTTTGGGCAGAAGGCTCAGGATGTATTCGCCCACACCGAGGAAGTAGATGACCTGAGCGATGCCGAAGAGCGGCGCGATGACCAGAGCTCGACAGTACGCGCCCTTCAGGAAAGCAGTGGGACCTTCGTTGCGTAATATCTTCCTGTGGTCACATGGGAAAGAGGGAATCGTTTTACCCCAAATTGTACCCAAATTGCTGTAATCGCTGATGTGGTCACGTGATGAGCTCACCTGATGCAGTCCGTCACGCCACTGTAAGTGTCCTCTTGACTTCCTCGTGTTAGCGACTGTAGTCTCGTCTTTATCACTGAAACACAGAAGCCGTTCACGGTCACTTGTGAAACCGCACAGATGTTGCACAACAACACACACACACACACACACACACGCTCGTTTCTAAAGCTATGAGCCGCTTCACTGCTAACTAACTGATCAGAACAGGGATGAAACTTGAGATCTCTAGGTAAGATGCAACTCAGTTCAATGTTTGACATTAGCATGTGTATCGCACATGTGTATGATGGGACAAACTAATTTTGAAAAACAAATATTTAATATTTAGTATTTAAAAAAATATATAGATTTTTTTATTATAATATTGAATATTCCATAGTAAAATTTGTAAAAAAAAATATATATATTAAAAAAAATAATATTGAAAAAAATAATATTGAAAAATATGTAATATTCAGTTATAAAAACTAATATAATATATAATTTTATATAATATTTAATATTCAGTATTTAAAAACAAATATTGAAGAAATATTCCATATTAAAAATTCAGTATTTAAAAAAATAGAAAAAACAAATATTGAAAATTTTTCATTATTTTATATTCAGTAATAAAAATAGACAAAATTAATATAAAAGTATTTAATATTCAGTATTTAAACAAATTAAAATAAATATTGAAAGAATATCTAAAAAAATCGACAAAACTAATTGAAAACAATACAATATTTAATACACTGAATTAATAATATTCAGTATTTAAAAAACAGAAACAAACAAATATTGAAATATTCGATATTTAATATGCAATAATAAAAAGAGACAACTAATATAAAATAATATAAAAATAATCAATATTCAGATTTAAAAATAAATAAATAAACAAATATTTAAAAAGATAAAATAATAAATATTAATATTCAGTGTTTAAAATATAGAAAAATATTCAATATTTAATATTCTGTAATACAAAAGACATAATAAAGTATTATTTTGAACTCTTTTACTGATATTTTCAGTGCTGAATGAAATGTATTTGTCATTACTCTGGCCTTGCAGCTGTGTATGTTATCTCGAGTGTATGTTTTTCCACAGAGCATTCTGGGATTCCCTTTACTGCTAAATTAGGCTGAAACGGAATAAGGAATAAGGAATAAATCTTCGCATCGGGTGTGTTTCTAAGATGGAGGCTCTCTGGAACAGAGCAATCACATTATGGTGCACTCTCGTGCTAAACCGTGAGATGAGGAGCGTACCGTCCACAGGGTTGACGGCGACCGCAGCCGTGCTCCCCGCAGCGCAGCCCGAGAGGAAAGACACGTAGAACGGTGCGGGACCCTCGCCTCCTCTCTTGCCCAGGTTATTCAGATTAGCAAACAGAGGGAAATATATGATAGAAAACGGGACATCCCTGAAGAGAAGGGAAACACAAAGCTGAAGTATTGGCGCTGCTCTCTGTCAGTGTTTCTGCTATGATATTGGAGTGTGTGTCCCTCACCTGAGCAGCGTGGCTCCCAGGCCCTTGTAAAGTCCCGCGATGCCCTTTTCCTTCAGTAACTCTCTGGTGAGTTGCATAGCAGTGGGGGACTTCAGCTCTACGGGGCCCCCGGGGGTCACAGCCTGAGGCATGAGCTTCCTCTGGGCCGCTGCACACACACACACACACACACACACACACACACACATACACGCCTAGTTCAACTACACAAACATAATCCACTTTATTTTATATGAAATGTTCCTTAACTTTTAAGCTCATCTCAAAACAATTGTTGGAAACTTTTTTGCTTATACTTTCAGTACCACTGACAATGACTTAATATTCAGTATTTAAAAAAAATAGAAATAACATTGTATTGTAATAATATTGATAAGATATTCAATATTCAGTATTTTCAAAAGGAAAAAATTTATAATATATAATTTTTTTATATAATAAATAATATGCACTATTTTAAATAAGATTAATTACTGATGACAATGACTTAATATTCAGTATTTAAAAATAGAAATAACTAATATTGATCAAATATTTTATATTCAGTATTTAAAAAAATAAACTGAAAAAAATCTCTAATTTTTCATATGCTAAAGATAATATTCACTACTTTAAGATTAATTACTGATAACAATGACTTAATATTCACTATTTAAAAAATATAAATAATAATAATAATGATTAAAATATGTAATATTCAGTATTTTAAATAATAAAAAATCAACACTGAAAAAATTCTATATAATTTCAATATACAAAATAAATAAAATTCACTATTTTAAAATATGATATGATAAAATATAAATATGATTCAGCACTGATGACAATGATAATATTCAGTATTTTAAAAAAGGAAAAAATAATATTGAAAAAATATTTATTATTTAACATCCAGTATTTAAAAAATAAAAAATGTAATATAGAAAATGTGTATATTTATTTTAATATTTATTTTTATGCAATATTTAAAAAACAGAAAAAAAACAATACTGAAAATGATAAATTTAATATGAATATACTGAATAAAATATCCAGTATTTAAAAAAATAAATAATAATAATAATAATATTGAAAAATATTCAACATTTAATAATTAGTATTTTTTTTAAATATGAAAAACAGATATAAACTATATAATATTTAATACACTGAATAAAAAGTATTCAGCCGTACTCATAATATATAAATAATATAATTATATACTATTGCTGACAATGACTTTTTATATTTACAGACACATTTAGCGGGACTACACTAAAAACCTCTGCTCTGTAAGAAATGTAATTATTAATTTAGCAGATGCTTTTATAAAAGTGAAATACAAATAAATACCACATGTGTTGCTTATTGTCAATAAAATTACAAAATGATGTGAAATCTGACACTAGTAGGCCTGATGCACAGGGAGAAGTGCTGCAAAGTGGCCAGAAGGTGGCAGTGCTTCATCTCTCTTCTCTGTCCTGTGTCTTGATTTCTCACTTCATTCCTTCCTCTTTTATAGTGTCGATTCTTACCGATTCTTCCAGCATCTTGCAGCTGAATCTTTAGCATCTCCATCGGTGTTGTAACGATGACCTGCAACACAACACAACAAGGTTAGAGGAAACTCACAGCCAATGAAAATGAGGACAAGCACATTTAAAGGGCCACACACGTATTCAAATCAACCACGAGGAGTTAGAAGTCACAGACGTGACACCTAAAGCCAGTTGCAAATGGTTAAACTGCCTTTAAAAGACATTTTACACCGACGTCTCTCCTTTAGCTTACCATAATTAAGCCTATCGGAGCCTCTGCCGTCTGGAAACCTGTACTTTATGCTACTACTATCTTAGAAAGGAACAACCACACACAAAAACATACAATTAGCATATCCTCCTACATGCTGAGGTTCAAATGGGTTCATAAAATGGTATCTGCAGCCCATTTAACTTCTGTAATGTGACTTATTTTTATATTTTCTGAAGAAATATTTTCTTCCTGTGCAAAAGAGGTTGCGACATCAGCAGAACAGACGCCACGGGGGAAGAGTTTGTGTGTGCTAGCGCGGCTGTCGCTGGAGACACAATTACACCTTTCATCAAATCTGAAGGGGTTTGCAGGACAGTAAGTGGGTTATACTGTCTGTTTGCAATGTTCATCCACAAACCTGACTCGGCACTATAGCTGATGGGATTATTTGTGTGTATATCGCCTGTCTTAATCCAGAGTCTGCTGTAATCTCATCATTTAATCCGACATGGTTATAAACCTGTTCATTGACAACAAGAAGACGGTCACCTCTGTCACATGACTGGATCACTATGTTGTGTATAACTCAGTCAGTCAATAAAAGATGTCAATAGTGGAACGCAACGCGATGCTTAGTGCACGTAATTGCTACTACAACCACTTTATTTTCTCCGTCCGTCTGAAATCAATAATCAATAATCAATATATCTACACAACTTCTGAGTACTGCATGATGTTACCTCAGTTTAATGCTAAATTAAAGTACTTTGGTTCTGCATTCGTAACATTTGCATCCGAGCTGAGGTTTTTAATTTGTGTATTTGCTTTAAATAATATGTATTTTAATATAATTTATTTAATATATGTATATATTTTTAAGTTTAGTATGAATTTGTTATATAACAAGAAATTATGTTATATATATTTTTTTATATATAAAATTATATATATATATATATATATATATAAATATATATATATATATATATATATATATAATAAAAAACATTCTAAAATATATATAGAGAGAGGGAGAGAGCCATATGAAAAATTGAAATACATGAATAATTTAAAATAAAAAATATAAATTTATATATTAAATATAAATATAAAATTATAAAACTTAAAAATAAGTGCTAAAATTAATAAATATAATAATTAATAAAAATAAATTAAAACTAAATAGAAATATTTTTTAAAAAGTAATAAAAATGGAATAAAAACCATAAAATAACTAAAACTTCAACTAAAGTTAAAATAAAATAAAAACACTACTACAAAAATAAATGTATAAAAATACTACTGCTGTCAAATCGATTAATCACATCTATAAATACATATGTAAATATGTAAATATATATATACACACAAACATTTATGTTAGATGCAAATAATCACCATTAAATGATTTGACAGCACTAAAAAATACTTAACAGCATATAAATAATACTAAAATATTAAAATAAAATAATACTATAAATAAATGCGCCTTTTGTCTTTTGGTTTCCATACAGCCTTTTTCATGCTATATAAATGATATGAAATATATGCTTTTGGTACACAAGGGGTGTTTTAGTATCGCGTCATGGAAGAACACACACATTAGCAATGAAGCGTTCAGAATAATAAGCAAGACCTGGTTCTGAATAAGCACCTGCTTCAGGTTGAACGTGCTCAACAAAGGCTGACGGGGGCAGACGAGCTCACGTGTGTATAATGTGAATGCTTAAAGGGAGTGTGTTTGTACCCTTAATGCATCAGTGTTTTGTCTCAGTGATCTGTCTGCTGCTGAATCATCTGTGTGCACACGTGAATAAAATAACAGTGGAACATCTATTAATGGAGGCTGAAGCATCAGATAGATAACTGAGATGTGTGTGTGTGTGTGTGTGTGTTCACACTGACCTGACATGTTCCCGCCCCGCAGCCGGCCAGCATCTCTCGCAGGAGAGTGAGTTTCTGCCTGTGGGAACGACAGATGAATTCGCTCATTATCAGCACACACACACACACACACCGAGGGTTGTTAATAATTCACACTTTGACTCGACGGCGGTGGTCAATAATTCACCGGTGCCGTTTTCGGTCACCATGGAGGCGCAGCCGAACAGGGCATTGTGGGTATTGTCAGTGTGCTTCAAGCCCTATTTAATATTAATGTCGCTCTGGTAATGTAATCCCGTGTGCTGAATTGATTGAGATGTCTGACAGTGTCGGTATGTGACTACCGTGGCTTGTTAGATGGTAATACCACAGTATTTTGATGTGTACATTTGTTGCTGTTTGAATACCATATTGATAGCATGGAGAAGAGAGAATGGTGAGCTGTGTTTGTGAATGTGTTCAAGGTCGGGAAGGGAACCAACCAGTGTGTCAGAACAGATGATGATGTGTCAGAGTGTGTGAATGGGCAGAATCAGCTTGAAATGCTAGTCATCGTATTTATATTGATTTGTGCATTTGCTGTATGTGTGTGTGTGTGTGTGTGTTTATGTCTCACCCGTCCTTAGAGAGGTGAAATCTGAAGAAATCATTCGCTGCAAGCTTGATGGCTTTTTCTGGAGTGACGAGAGTTAAGTTCACCGCAGCACCTGAGAGAGAAAACACACATATTCAGTTACACCTTCACTCTCACAATAATGAAAGTAGTGCTTGTCAAATCAATTAATCGCATCTAACATAAAAGTTTGTAAATACAATACATATATGTGTGTGTGTGCGTGTATGTGTATATATACTGTATGTGTGTGTGTGTGTGTATATATATATACTGTATATGTGTGTGCATATATATATATATACACACACACACACACACACACTTTGGGACGTCTGCCTGCCTTTACATGCACATTAACTTTAATGATATCCCATTCTTAATCCGCAGGGTTTAATATGGAGTTGGCCCACCCTTTGCAGCTATAACAGCGTATACTCTTCTGGGAAGGCTTTCCACAAGGTTTAGGAGTGTGTTTATGGGAATGTTTGACCATTCTTCTAGAAGTGCATTTGTGAGGTCAGGCACTGATGTTAGACGAGAAGGCCTCCGCTCTAATTCATCCCAAAGGTGTTTATCGGGTTGAGGTCAGGACTCTATGCAGGACAGTCAAGTTCCTCCACACCAAACTCGCTCATCCATGTCTTTATGGACCTTATGTTGGAAGTCATGTTGGAGTCATGTTGGAACAGAAAGGATTCATCCCCAAACTGTTCCCACAAAGTTGCGAGCATGAAATTGTCCATAATTAGCAAAAAGTGCTTTACACACTGCATCTGCCGCTTTGTATTGCACTTGGTATAATGTAAGACTTGGATGAAGCTGCTCGGCCACGGAAACCCATTCCCCTGAAGCTCTACACACTGTTCTTGAGCTAATCTGAAGGCCACACGAAGTTTAGAGGTCTGTAGCTATTGACTCTTCTGCACACTGTGAGCCTCAGCATGCGCTGACCCTGCTCTGTAGGATTTTACGTGGCCTACCACTTCATGGCTGTTGTTCTTATTTGCTTCCACTTTGTTATAAGACCACTAACAGTTGACCGTGGAATATTTAGTAGTGAGGAAATTTCACAAATGAACTTACTGCACAGGTGGCAACCTGGTACCACGCTTGAATTCACTGAGCTCCTGAGAGCGACCCATTCTTTCACAGATGTTTGTAGAAGCGTCTGCATTCCTAGGTTCTTTACTTTTGGCAATATAGTGTGTATTATATTTACAAAGTTTTATGTTATATGCGATTCATCGATTTGACAGCACTAGGTGAAACACTAACATGTAAACCTGCACTTACCCCTGTACATGCCGAAGTATCCCTCCGACCGGATGGTCTTAATAAGGCAGTCTGACCTGCAGAGCACAGTATATCATTCACATGTGAAACCTGACGAACTGAATCTTCTATATGATTCGATTCGTCTTTTTGAACACTCACATGCTGGTATAGAGACGGCATCCATTCTGCTGGTTCTGAAGGCGAGTCTTGGCCAGATCGATGGGAAACACGCAGGTAACGCCGATCAGTCCCGCCACACCGCCATTTATTAGCTTGGCAGGCAAACTGGAGCAAAGGATGAGAGGAGATCAGACAAATAAAAGACCAGGGCAAAAAAATCATTCATTTAAAGTGGTTGCCAGGGCATTACTACGCAGTTGTTAGGGTGTTGTGGGTGGTTGCCAGGGCATTACTACGCAGTTGTTAGGGTGTTGTGGGTGGTTGCCAGGGCATTACTATGCAGTTGTTAGGGTGTTGTGGGTGGTTGCCAGGGCATTACTATGCAGTTGTTAGGGTGTTGTGGGTGTTGTGGGTGGTTGCCAGGGCATTACTATGCAGTTGTTAGGTCGTTGTGTAGGTCGTTGTGTTTACTATGTGAATGGCGTCGGAGAACTGAAGGGAAGAGAAGAAATAGTTATTTTTGTTTTTTTTGCACACAGAAGGTTTTCTCATTGCTTCATAACATTAAGGTTGAACCACTGTTGGAACATGGACTATTTTAATGATGTCTTTTATTTATTATTATTATTTATTCATTTAGCTGACGCTTTTATCCAAAGCGACTTACAATTGCTATATATGTCAGAGGTCGCACGCCTCTGGAGCGACTAGGGGTAAAGTGTCTTGCTCAGGGACACATTGGTGTCTCACAGTAGATTCGACCCCGGGTCTCTCACACCAAAGGCATGTGTCTTATCCATTGCGCCACACCACCCCACACTGTCTTCACTACCTGGGCCTTGAAAGTTATGAGTCTATGTGGGGTCAGAAAGCTCTCGGATTTCATCAAAAATATCATCCAAAGATGAACTGGATTTACGGGTTTGGAACGGCATGAGGGTGAGTAATTAATGACAGAACTTTTTGGGTTAACTAACTATATAAAAATTCAGTGTTGCCATGTTTCGAACACCTTGTTCTTATTTTATTACTGACTGTTTACTTGTCTTTTTGTAAATTCAATTCAGTTTGAAATCAAGCTTCCTTGTGCTGTGTGTGAGCTATTGCAACAGCGTTACCCTATTGTAAAGACAAATACACAGAGAGAGCAAATGTTTAAGTTGGATTATTGTAATGGTCATTGATCAATGTTTAAATATGTAAATAAAAGCCTAAATTAAAATCCGTTTTGAAGCTTGAAAATAATGATTGCCTTGACAAAATGGATGGACAAAAATGTAGATATTAAAATATCTATATGGCAATATACAGTATGTGGTGATTTTCCTGATGGTATTTAAAATGATACTGAATATTGACATTTTTCAAGGTGTCGTATTGAAGTTAGAAATTCCAGTATCATAACCACTAATTAATGTCCTTCGTCAATAAGGTAAAAATGTGTTGAAAGTAGCTATTTTCTACATAGATCTATGATTTGATTGAATATTTATTGGTAATACAATACCTATCGCCGGCTAAAAAAGTAACTAGTACTCTGAGTAGTTTTTGAGAAGAGTAATTTGTACTTTTACTTAAGTAATTTTTTGACACCAGTACTTTTACTTGTAATTGAGTATTATTTCAGCAGTGTAACAGTACTTTTACTTGTAATTGAGTATTATTTCAGCAGTGTAACAGTACTTTTACTTGTAATTGAGTATTATTTCAGCAATGTAACAGTACTTGTACTTGAGTATTATTTCAGCAATGTAACAGTACTTGTACTTGAGTATTATTTCAGCAATGTAACAGTACTTTTACTTGTAATTGAGTATTATTTCAGCAATGTAACAGTACTTGTAATTGAGTATTATTTCAGCAATGTAACAGTACTTTTACTTGTAATTGAGTATTATTTCAGCAATGTAACAGTACTTGTACTTGAGTATTATTTCAGCAATGTAACAGTACTTGTACTTGTAATTGAGTATTATTTCAGCAATGTAACAGTACTTTTACTTGTAATTGAGTATTATTTCAGCAATGTAACAGTACTTGTAATTGAGTATTATTTCAGCAATGTAACAGTACTTGTACTTGTAATTGAGTATTATTTCAGCAATGTAACAGTACTTGTAATTGAGTATTATTTCAGCAATGTAACAGTACTTGTACTTGTAATTGAGTATTATTTCAGCAATGTAACAGTACTTGTACTTGTAATTGAGTATTATTTCAGCAATGTAACAGTACTTGTAATTGAGTATTATTTCAGCAATGTAACAGTACTTTTACTTGTAATTGAGTATTATTTCAGCAATGTAACAGTACTTTTACTTGTAATTGAGAATTTCAGCAATGTAACAGTACTTGTACTTGAATATTATTTCAGCAATGTAACAGTACTTTTACTCGTAATTGAGTATTATTTCAGCAATGTAACAGTACTTGTACTTGTAATTGAGCATTATTTCAGCAATGTAACAGTACTTTTACTTGTAATTGAGTATTATTTCAGCAATGTAACAGTACTTGTACTTGAGTAAAAATTTTCAGTACTCTTTCCACCAGTAGCTAAGGTGTGGTTTTATGCACATTATTATGATGTTGTGTGGTTGCTAGGGTGTTGTGCGGTTCAAAAAGTCTAACTCCAGTGATGCTTGACTTTTTGCAACTCACCTGATCTGTTTGTCAGCCATTTATCTGGGTCCCTGTACTTCTTCAGTGTGTGTGTGTGTGTGTGTGTGTTTAAGGCGTCAGTCGGCACGTCTTTGCAGATTTCTCAGAGACTTTTGGGATCTCAGTCCATTCGCCTTCCTGTGCCAGATATCTGAAAGACATGGGAATAGAGAGAATGATTGAGTGTGGTTATGATACAGGTGTCATCTCTCTCTGTTTGACTCCAGGAATTCTTCACACTGGACTCTTTCCTTTCCTTCTCCATCTGTTCCTCTCATCTCAGGAACAACTATGTCTTATTTTTATTCTTATTAATTTTTGTCGGTTGCACAGGAAGTTTAAAATAGCTTACACTATCTGATTGATGACACACACACTGAGCTCCCTGCCTAAGATTTCAATTAAATTTCAATTCAATGTATATATAAATCACATTTAGAACAACCTTAGTTGGCCTAAGTGCCACTACAGAGCTCCTAAAGGGACATGGTGGTGGAAAAAAAGTATGAGATGGGAGGAAAAATAATAAGTCAATGCTTTTGCGTTCTCTCGAGAAGCTTTGTGTTCGATCGCTTTTGAGGACATTGCTTGCGAATGCAAAGTTTCTTGGGGGAACGCAAAACCTTTGCGAGAGCGTAAAAGCATCAACAAATAATTTTTCCTCCCGTCTAATTTTTACCATGTCCCTTTAGGAGCTCTGTAGTAGCACTTAGGCCAACTAAGGTTGTTCTAAATGTGCTTTATATCTAAATTTAATTGAAATTTAATTTAAATCTTAGGCAGGGAGCTCGGTGTGTGTGTCAAGAATCAGATAGTGTTTGAGAGGAACATCTGTGTGTGTGTTTCCTGCTAATCATATGTGGAATTTGAACAACTTGAAGACAGTCAGTCTTCCCCCCTCGTCCCTCCCCTCCGTTCAGCCAATCAGCTCGTCTCTTTCACTCCGTCCCCTCCCTCTCTTCCTTCTCCTCTCCACTGATGCGTTTCCTGATTTCTGCTGACTGGACTGGACTCTTCTACCTTCAATTCTGCATTTTCTCTGTCTGGGTTCCTCTTTTTCTTCACTCATAGAGAGTGGATGCACTCGTGAGATTTACCATAAACATTATTATATGTTAGATCAGCACTAACCAGCACAAACCAGTTTGGAAATCTTGTGTTCCTTTCAGCAGGACTGTTATTTTTCCATCCTGCTGTTTTTAACTTGTCTCAGTATCTTCCTCATGATTCAAGAGAATATCAGGTCTGTTTTGACTGGCACAATGTTCCTACTATCAGTGAACACTAAATCACAAATATTTAATGTCTCCCACAAGGTCTCAAACACATGAAGGACCAGCAACACTGAAAAATGATCTCAATTTTTTTCAGTTTTTTTTTTCTTCTGCTAAAAAGAAATAGTGACTTTTGCTGAGTTCTCCTGATTCTCAGATTTTCCTCATGAGAAAAAGACTCATATGTCTCTCGAGTTTTAGAAGAGACTGTCTCTTAATAGGGTTTTTATAGGAACTCAGACATGACCTAGCCACCAGGGCATCCCCCAAGAACAACATTTTCCTGGTTGCATTCGCACTGCCAGAAGGAACGCTGATGTGACGTAAGCCGGCTGACAGCGACGTCATTTAAGCTCGGCATTCAACAACGTCAAGAACTGGAGGATGGAGGACGCTGTGATCAGAGCTGTGTTTTTATTGTGTGTCATAGGTTTCGTGATGATGAAGATGGAATATAGACGTATAAGGGTGTGTTCACACTTGTAATTCGATTCGCTTGATTCGTTTTGTCCGGACCAAAAAAAAAACACACAAACATTTAGTCCTTGTCCGCTTAGCGTTTACATTGGCATTTTTAACATCGAACCTAAAGGCATAGATAATATGTTCACAACTTGATCCGAACATCCAAAACAATGCTGTGTTTTGGGATAAATGCACTCGTTGTGTGTGCGTTGCTACATATGATGGCATTTTGACCAGCTAAGAACTCGTGAAGAGCTTATAAAATGTGTAAATAAGTCAAAACTAGTGGCAGGAATCCCTCCGTCACACACACACACACACACAGATCTGCTGTGAGGAGACGTGGTTCTGATCCTGTACTGAACTGTGATGGGAAAACATTGCGACTATGATGAGCAAAAACATGAGGATTCTGTCCTTTTTAGGGTCGGATCTTGTACATCATGTCCTGTTTTTGGTTTGTTAACATGTCTTTGGTCCATGTAGACTCTACCACTGCTATGCTGATGACACACAGCTCTTCCTCTCATTTCAACCAGATGATCCCACAGTAGCTGCACGGATCTCAAGCTGTCTGGCGGACATCTCGACATGGATGAAGGAACATCACCTGCAGCTCAACCTGGCAAAGACTGAGCTTCTCGTCCTCCCTGCCAATCCGTCTCTACAACTCGACTTCACTATCCAGCTAGATTCAGCATCAATCACCCCATCAAGGTCGGTCAGAAATCTTGGAGTAATACTGGATGACCAGCTGACCTTCACAGATCACATTTCAAAGACAGCTGGATCATGCAGGTTTGCGCTGCACAACATCAGGAAGATCAGGCCTTTCCTAACTGAGCATGCAACACAACTTCTCGTCCAGGCCCTGGTCATCTCAAGGCTTGACTACTGCAATGCTCTTCTGGCTGGACTTCCATCATGTGCAACTAAACCTCTACAAATGATTCAGAACGCTGCAGCTCGTCTTGTCTTCAACGAGCCCAAAAGAGCCCACGTCACCTCCACTTGCTTACAGATCTATCACAGGCTCAGCTCCCTCCTACTTTCACTCACTCCTACGAGTCTGCATCCCTACCAGAAGCCTACGATCGGTCAACGAGCAACGTTTCGTGGTTCCATCACAGAGAGCCACAAAATCACTTTCCAGAACATTCTCATTCACAGTTCCATGCTGGTGGAACGCTCTCCCCACCCTCATCCGGAATGCAGAATCCCTGACAATAATCAAAAGACAACTGAAAACCTATCTCTTCCGTGAGCACTTTTCCTTTTCCTCTAAATCCTCGCTTATCGGGCTTATGCTACTCTGACCAATGCCTGAACTTCGTATTCTGAGCACTTCTTGCGTTGTTTTTGCCTCTTCACGATGACTCGCTTAATTTAGTCCTAATTTGTAAGTCGCTTTGGACAAAAGCGTCTGCTAAATGTAAATGTAAATGTAGAAGCGGAGCGAGACTCATCTTTTTGGCATCTCGGTCTGCTTATTTGTTGATGCACCAGGGTTCAGATGGCAGCGTTCACGCTTATTCAAATGAACCGCACTAACAGAGCAATCACACCAGGGTTTGTTTTAATCCAAACAAACATGCCAAGTGTGAACACACCCTAAGTTATGCGATTGAAAGGGCTAAGAGACGAAATCTCCTTCGACAATTTGCAGTGCTACATACACTCACCTAAAGGATTATTAGGAACACCTGTTCAATTTCTCATTAATGCAATTATCTAATCAACCAATCACATGGCAGTTGCTTCAATGCATTTAGGGGTGTGGTCCTGGTCAAGACAATCTCCTGAACTCCAAACTGAATGTCAGAATGGGAAAGAAAGGTGATTTAAGCAATTTTGAGCGTGGCATGGTTGTTGGTGCCAGACGGGCCGGTCTGAGTATTTCACAATCTGCTCAGTTACTGGGATTTTCACGCACAACCATTTCTAGGGTTGGAAAAAGAGGCTACAATTTGCACAAGCTCACCAAAATTGGACCGTTGAAGACTGGAAAAATGTTGCCTGGTCTGATGAGTCTCGATTTCTGTTGAGACATTCAGATGGTAGAGTCAGAATTTGGCGTAAACAGAATGAGAACATGGATCCATCATGCCTTGTTACCACTGTGCAGGCTGGTGGTGGTGGTGTAATGGTGTGGGGAATGTTTTCTTGGCACACTTTAGGCCCCTTAGTGCCAATTGGGCATCGTTTAAATGCCACGGCCTACCTGAGCATTGTTTCTGACCATGTCCATCCCTTTATGACCACCATGTACCCATCCTCTGATGGCTACTTCCAGCAGGATAATGCACCATGTCACAAAGCTCGAATCATTTCAAATTGGTTTCTTGAACATGACAATGAGTTCACTGTACTAAAATGGCCCCCACAGTCACCAGATCTCAACCCAATAGAGCATCTTTGGGATGTGGTGGAACGGGAGCTTCGTGCCCTGGATGTGCATCCCACAAATCTCCATCAACTGCAAGATGCTATCCTATCAATATGGGCCAACATTTCTAAAGAATGCTTTCAGCACCTTGTTGAATCAATGCCACGTAGAATTAAGGCAGTTCTGAAGGCGAAAGGTGGTCAAACACAGTATTAGTATGGTGTTCCTAATAATCCTTTAGGTGAGTGTATAATCGAGGCTGAGAAAAGAACACAACGGCAGGTAAATAATGCATTGCTGTTTGCCATGTTCGTGGGTAAAGTATATGTAAACTGTGTTTCATATGGCGTGCCAATCAACGTACACTTACGTCACTGTAGTTCCTATTGTGCTCGATTAGACCCTAATCTGAAGTAGGAACTCATTTAGTCCCCCTTAAACTAAAATCACTCCCAGTTCCTGTGATGCGAACACGCCAAAAAGTGCCAATAGAGTGTGCAGATATGACATCACTTTGTAGGCCAAAACTTAGCATTTTAGCACTTCCGGTTCCATCGTCCTGAAGTCAATTGGGTTTTTTGAATGGGATTTTGGTTAAATGGCTGAAATAAGGTCTGTGATGAACACAAGCTCAAGACACTTTCACGTTTTATTCAACGGCGGATGAAAAACCTAAACGAACATTAGAAATGTTGAACTGGCAACTAACTGAAATAAAATAAGAACTAAAATAACTAAAACTGAAATAAAAAGCTAAAAAGAAATGACAAAAGGCACATAAAATGACTCAAATTAAAATGAAAACTGAAAATATTAAAATAAAAGCGATTTTAAAATGCTACAAAAGTATAGAAATAATACTAAAATAACACATTGAGCATGTCATTAACTTTCTTTTCTTTTTTTTAAATGAAAAACATCTGAGATAAAGTGGATACTTCAAAGAAATTGTCCATTAAGACTCCTGTAATAAAGAGTAATATCTGAACAATGAAAGTTTTCTTCATGAATGTTTAGCTTTCGGTTTCAATAAATAGAGGAAGAGAAGGAGCTGTGAATTATGTTTTTGTCTAAGTAGTGGTTTGGTCTTGTGACAAGTCCGATGACAAGATATCTGTCGTTCTGCGTGTCTTATAATCAGCAGAAACAAATCAAATTTTCTTCAGGCCACAAACAGGCTCAAACTAGTCTCACGTACCTAGAACTCTATAGCTAAACAACATAACTGATCAACTGATCATTTATTTATAATAAATACCGCAATATTCCATAAATTGCCAATATTCACGATGACTTTAAATAATAGCATGGTTGTTATCTTTACCTTACTAAAAAGGTAACAACTTAAGATATCATAAACATTATATACATAAACATCATGATTTTGCCTGCTATGAAACAATGTGTATTGTGAAAAGTGCTATATAATTAAATTCGACTTGACGTGATTTGCCTAAATCAATGCCACTGAGGAGAAAACAATGTCAATGAATGGGCACTTTCAGCAAACCCTGAGCTGTTACCCAGCATGCACCTGCACCAGTGTGTGTGTCCACTTTAAAACCACCATAAAGCCACTCTGACCCCCATTCAAACTCCTGAGACCATCGGAGAGGAATAAAAAAACACTCGTCAACTACCACAAGAACAACTACGAGCTGCTAATGCTGCTCTGATCCTCATGCTCTCCGTCACTCGAAACACTGTATTTCTACACAACAGAACTGAGATAGTTGCCATGGAGACGGACTGAAGATGGCATTAAAAATTCTCTGAATGAGCGCCAGAGATTTCCACACGTCTTACAGCAGATTTCAAGTCTGCTGTTTACATGTGTGTGAATGTAATTCCCTGGTGACTAATGAACGTATAGAGTTAATATGTTCATACACACGTCTGCGCTGACTAACAGTCAATATGAAGACAATAATCAATCACTTATACTTAGTTTTACACACACTTTCATTCAAAACAGTATGATTTTTTTTAAAGAAATGAATACTATTATTCAGCAAGGACGCATTAAATTGATCAAGTGACAGTAAAGACATTTATGACGTTACTGTTACAGACTTCCACTCCACAGAAATCAGGTTTTTTTTAGCTTACTATTAATCAAAAATATGAAGCAGCACAACTGCTTTAAACATTGATAATAATAATAATAAATGTTTCTTGAGCAGCACATCAGCATAATGATTTCTGAGGGATCATGTGACACTGAAGATTGCAGTAATGATGCTGAAAATTCATCTTTGCATTTGAACATATTCACATAGAAAACAGATATTTTAATTTGTAATAATGTTTCACTGTATTTTTGATCAAATAAATGCAGCCTTGGTGAGCAGACTTCTTTCATAAACATAAAAAAATCTTACCAGCCCCAATCTTTTGAACGATAATGTATATAAAAATACCCTTTGATACCACATGCACCATGGTATTCTTTAAAGTACAGTAGAGTACCAAATAAATACCATGGTACATGAATTTTAGTACCATGGTATCACCATCTGATCCTATCTCTGTACCTCCCCAGTCATTTATGTATGGCATTTCCATCTTTCTTTTTTTTTTTTTATGGCATTGTGCTATGTCTAAAATCAAAAATACACCCATGAACGTGTTGCGTCTCTGCCAAATGGAGGGATGCAGAGAGAAAGAACGAGGATGGAGGAGTGTAAAGAGAGAGTGAAGAGGGAGCTGTAATGAGAGACAGCTGGTGGGAGGAGAGAGAAGACGGAGGGAGGGAAAGATGGAGGGAGAGGAGGAGGAGAGGAAAGTAGACAAACCAGACCTGAGAACACAAGCAGCTGGTGAAGCCAATGTGTGTGTGTGTGTGTGTGTGTGTGTGTGTGTGTGTGTGTGTGTGTGTGTGTGTGTGTGTGTGTTTAACATCACAATCATTCATTCTGGACATGCCACAGTTTCTTACTGTAGACTCACCCCAAGTAATAAGTTACAAGTTTGCAAAACTCATACATTTTAATTGCTCTTTTTAACTTAAAATGATCATGTAATTGCAACTTAAATATTTCTTGTAGTAAGCTGGAAAATGTTTCTAGTCCGTCATTTATGAGCATCAGCTGGTCAGGCAATGTTGAATGACCTCATATACATCGTTACACCTGTTAGAAAGTATAATTTATTAAAACATATTGAAAATATATACATTGCCGTACAAAAGTGTGGGGCTGGTAAGATATTTTAATGCTTTTGAAAGAAGGCTCTTATACTCACCAAGGCTGCATTTATTAGATAAAAAATACAGTTAAAACTGTAAAAATGTGAAATATTATTACAATTTAAATAAATGTTTTCTATTTAAATATATTTTAAAAATTAATTTATTCCTGTGATCAAAGTTGAATTTTCAGCATCATTACTCCAGTCTTCAGTGTCACATGATCCTTCAGAAATCATTCTAATATAATTTATGATTATTATTGAAAACAGTTTCACTGCTTCATATTCATATTTCACTGCTTCATATTTTATGGAAATAGTGGGATTCTTTGATGAATAGAAATAACTCCATCTATTTGAAACAGAAATCTTGGTAACACTTTCCTTAAAGTCTTTATGTCTAATGCATTATAAAGGTATTTATAATGTATGTTATAATGCATTCTTTTTATATATATAAATAAGTGAAATGTTCATATTTGCAGATTCCTTGTTACATCTGAAATAGTTTGTTTGTCATGTGTTTTAATAAATTATACTTCCTAACAGGTGTAACAATGTATAGATAATTATTATAATGTGTTATAAGTGTTATTATTCATGAGGTCTTTCAATGCATCATAAGGTGCTTTTATAATGCATTTGCTTTTATCTCAAATACTTTTATAATGCATTATATACATTATTACATTACCGAAATCTTTTCTAACATTATAAATCTTTACTGTCACTTTTGATCAGTTGAATGCGTCCTTGCTAAACAAAAGTATGGATATGATTGTTCTTTACGCTGCTATGATCTGGTTTTTCCAGCAGGGAACAGCTGTGTCGGCCATTCCTGAATCCAGAGGAAATCTGTGTGCACCTTTGACCAAACCGCACCCGTCATTCATCTGACTGATAACAGATGTGTGTGTGTGTGTGTGTGTGTGTGTGTGTGTGTGTGTGTGTGTGTGTGTGTTTAGCGTCTGAAGTTCAACGGAACCTGGATGTCTTGAAATGGCTCATCTACAGTGTTTCAGTCTCTCGGTCCTCTCCTCATCATCTATGTCTGATCTAGGGAGGTTCTGCTGGATTGTCTTGAGCAAGTTTATAAAAATTAACTGTCCAAATTAATTAATGGCTAAAATGCATCAGTTTCATAAGAAAAAATTGGCAGCCAATGAGATGTACTTTGGATAAAGGCGTCTGCTAAATGATTAAATGTAAATAAGAACAAATTGTGTGTGTGTGTATATATATATATATATATATTTATTTTACTTGTTAATTTTGAAAAATATAATAAAAAATAAACTAATAAAGAGAAAGAAAGAATGAAAGAGACTGACTCAGCGTTTAGTCGACTCACAGTCAGAGTTTGAGCAGTGTATCAGTGTGTGCAGAAAAGAGCCGACAGTGATGAGTGTGTGAGTGACTGACTGACTGAAGAGCAAAGACAGATTTATTGAGCGTCAAGAGTGATAAGATGAGAGAGATTAATATCAGACACTGAGCTCTCACTGTCGGCTGGTTAATTAGCTGATGTACAGTACTCTCTCTCTCGTGTGTGTGTGTTTGTGTCTATGTGTGAGTGAGTGTGTATGTGAGTAGGTGTGTATGTATGTGTGTGTGTGTGGGTGTGTATGTGTGAGTGAGTGACTGAGTGTGTGTGGGTGTGTATGTATATGTGTGTGTGTGTGTTTGAGAGTGTTCAGACTGTATGCTGTTTCACTCTCGCTTTCTCTCACGATGCTCACTATTAACTCGGTAAGAATTTAAAGAAGGGTTTAAAAACATATTTGTATCTAATTATGTCGACACAAAAATCAAACAATATTAAAATATAAAACCAAAATAAGCAAAATAATATAAATACTTATTATTTTGAAGTGAGAGACCATGGGAATATCTTCATGCGGCAGTGACTGTAGGACAACTTACAAGAAATCTGTTATCTGCAAGGTGTTCTGCTCCTCTTAACTAGTGACCTTTGCCCTGTGAGCAGTCGTTTAACTTACACTAAAGGTCACCTGAGACACACATAGTAAAGGTAAAGATTAGTCAATATGAGGAACAGCCAAAGACAGCAAATACACCAATTATTTCAAGCCAGATTAAACAACACAAATGTACCATGGTGTTTTTAAAAAATATATATCATGCTAAATATCATCTGAAAGTACCATAGCACTATTTGTAGCTCAATATAGTATCATTTAAATCCCATGGTGTATGTGTATTGTAATAATGCAACACCATATTTACATGGTACTCCAGAGTAATGAATACCACGGCACAGTAATGGTAATGCTATGGTACTTTAAAACAGGGGCGGACTTTACCATTAGGCAAAGGTCGGCAATTGCCTTGGGCCCCGAGCTACCTAGGGGCCCCCAAAATGCCCTATTAACTTATGCTTAAGTTTTTTTGTTGTTGTTGTTTTTTAAATTATATATTTCTAAAACTCCATTTGCGAAAAATGGCATCAATCATTAGTGTCGCAGACAGGAGTGGGCCCCCCCGCCTCACTACATTGGACTATTCCATTATCTCACTTTTACTGCGCATCTGCGAAAGTGACAAGGCTGTGCCAAAAAACTGACGGAGAAAAATAAGTGATTGACAGACAGAGTGTACAGAATAGTAGACAGAGTAAAAATTAAGCGAAGCTAGCTACCCAAGCGGTGCTGAAAAAAGGAGGAAGCGGGAGGAAAGCAAAAAGTCCAAAAAAGTGCGCGGCGCGAAAGATAAACAACACGCAGTAACAGGAGGACTGGGAAATAGAGCAATTGATCCCCAGAGCAAGACGAGTCTAAACGCGAAAATTTAAAGTTTCGAAGTTACCCAAGCGGCTCAAATAAAAGAAAAAAAGTTAAAAGACGCAGATAATAAGTAGGCTATTTGGGAACGCTGCCAAAGATGACAAACTTTTTATGGCTACTGTTGGGGATACAGATCAGGAACAACAACGTCCAACGCACAGAAAAATCGTGAAGCAAAGAGGACACGGAGATCGACAGACAAAACTGAGCAGTTTATGAATCATGATATTTTAAAAAATCTCAGCTCGCAGATTCTGTCAATTCTATTACGAAATTCAAACAATAAATAGGCTACCGTTTTGCCGTTTTAATGTGACGTGACAGATTCCTATAGCGGCACATGAACTGATCTAATTCTAAAAACTACCTAATAGTAAATAAACACAAATTAACAATGTTGAAAGATACCGTATAACTTACCGACATGTAGCCTATATTCCTCATTCATAATATTGATCAATAAGTGTTTTTCAACTGCGGAAAGAGGTAAAACAGCTGGAGAACAATCGCCACATAACATTTACCCCAGGAAAGCCATTTAATTGGCTAGAAAAAAAAGAGCTATAGAGAGTTTTTGGCTAAATATGTGTTCTATATTACTTATTTTAACCTTAAATTATTTTCTTGAGAAAAAGTAACGCCTGCCTTGTGAAACGTTACCTAATATTTATCCAAATTAGTCAATATTGAATCAAATCACAAGAATTGAATCGAAATGGTGAAATTTAACAAGCAGAGAAAAAAAAACAAAAAAACATAGCTTACCAGAAATTGTACCATGTAAACATTGTAACATGTTTCTGTTTAGGAGTAAAGAAGTGTATGCAGGGTTTAAAGGGGACGTTTTTTTCTCCTCTCTAACCTTTACTTCCCCGTAGATTAGCTTTACCTGCCTATCCACCATTCAGTAGGTACATATTTTTTTCGTTCTCTTTTAAAGATTGGATGGGTAGGGGCCCATAGCCTACCTTCGCCTTGGGCCCCTGATTTGCTAAATCCGCCACTGCTTTAAAAACACACCATGGTACTGGAAATCGTGTATATTATGGCATTTACATGGTATTTCCAGTTTAATTTACATGGTATAATCCAGTTTTATAACGATGGTCCATCATGTCCAAAATCTCTTGATAGCCTACTAGCTATTTTTTGTAAAGGCCGTTTGCTTTTAGGCCAAGGACGCAATTCTTTCATCACTGGAAAACTTATAGCCAAAATATACAGAAGAAAAAAAACGAGTGAAGAAATATTTGCAGTGTCTAAACGAGGTCGCAGAGCCTCAGATGACATAATTCTGCAGCAGAGAATCCTGTTTAAATCTGAGACTCCAGAGCGCGCACGTACGGCGCATCGAGAGCGCGCGCGCCGCAGCGCCCTGATGTTGGTGATGATGATCCGCTGCAGATCTAGACTGTGTGTGTCCGTCTTAATGCTTCTGATCAGATATCACACACCCGCGTCCGTGGAGCCGGTTAATCCCGCGGGGATCGAAACCCAACTAACGCACGATCAGAAACAAAAGCACGCAGATGAAACGCGCACCGCTGTATGATGAAAAACAGATGTTCGCGCGCGCGGAACGCAAACTAGAACACCGTTAGAATTAACGAAGCTGTCAGAGAAGCGCGTTCTCGTTTGACGGTTAGGTTTATCACATTCGCGATGATGAATGAAGGAATTGTGTTTTTCCAAATAACGGAAAACGATCCGCCGCATCACACCGTATAAACCGCTGTACCGTTATTTCTGTTTCTCCTGCTGACATGATCAAATCCTGAATAACTGAACTACGTTTCCTTATGCAACACGAATATTAATATGATTAGGATACAAATGCTGGTCTTATAGAAGAGAGTAACAGCGCTACTTACAGGATCCTGCTGTTTTTTCCCGTTATTCCGGATTATTATGGCTTCATGTGATGTTCCTCCTCCGGTGACGGGGTGATATTAGTTAAAGCTGCCGGTGTTACTAGCGTTCGTGTGTGTTTGGAGGAAAGGGAGGGAGTAGAAGCACGACACGAGTCAGCGGGAGGAGGAGGAGGAGAGGACGGGAGAAAGTGACGCCTCCTACTGGTCACGAAGCCCTCAGATCTCTCTGATGTTAACGTAGAACGCTTTCTGACGTCATCGCCGTGACGCAACGGTGACCTTGAGTTAAATATAGGGGATATAAGGATCCTACATCAAAGTGTTGGAGTGCCTTTTGGATTTAGGAATACACCCCACTTGTTACAACAACAAAAAATCACCACAGAAGAGTGAACATCACTGATTTAATAATTGAATCATGTAGTTTGGATTGTCCAGATGTTCATAATGCTGTGCGAGGAAGGATGAATGTCACGAGGCCTGTCAAGAACACGTCCTGGTCAAACTGCACTACAACAAACATTAGATGTTGATTTTGCATAAAGAAAAGACTAAGACTATTTTTATTTTTGCATTCATTTCATGACAAATAAGCACTTTTTACCCCAAACTGTCATTTACGTAAAGCAAAAAAATAAATAATTAAAACGCCATTCACACACACACACACACACACATACATAGAAATATATATATATGATTTCTTAAGGTTATGACCATGTGGTTTTATTTTTTGCACTATTATGATCTCCATTATTATTATTATTATTATTAAATGCCTCAATATTTGCACATTTGTGACATACAATTGTGTTCAATTTATTTTAATTTGTAAAAAATTGTAAAACTAGGGTTATTGTATAAATCCCCTTCTGACTATTAAACTTTTCTTTTTTTTGCATATTCTTCTGAGCATTTTTGCAATTATTTCAAATTGATTAAATGCAACAAAAAAACACAGCATTCTGGTAACCATACAAAATTATATCTATATATATATTTAACTTTGTATATATTTATATATATATACACACACACACACATATCGTTATTGTAATACATAAAAAAATACCGTATTACAGCGACGAGGATCGCCACTGAAAACTTTGGCAATAGAAATTAGTAAAATCTGGAAGCATTACAGTAATGAGAATTTGGAGATAAAATGGGCTTGTACTGAAAATGCCACAATAACAATTATTAATGGCTTAATTTTCCTTGTGCAAAATATATTTTCTGCCTGTTTCCTAATAAGTTAGTTTAATTTCATTCATTTTGAATTGATTTTGAGGTGAAATATGACCCTTTTTGAGAGGCTACATGAGATTCACCCACATGCATACATGTTTTTGATTGTTTCTTGAACCTGTAACAGGGATAAGGTCCATTGTGTGCTACATTGTGTCTCACTATGAATAAAGCGGGACACAGAGTTCTTGAGACATCATTCAGACAGACAGCTGACCTGAGAAGAGACACTATATGTCCATGTGTGTCTCCAGTGCTGCTGTTTGTCATGTTCTTGGCATCCGCTCTCAGCACGATCATGTGTGTGTGTGTGTGTGTGTGTGTCAGCTGGACTGAGGGTCTGCAGAGGTAGCTGGTGTCTCCAGCCCGACTCGCTTTAGTGATTCCTCATACTTCCTCTTTCCCAGAGTCACTACGTCCTGTACTTCTTCCGCCAGGTCCCGCCTGCCACTGTCCACCAGTGCTTTCACCAGCCGCTGCACCGCCCCAGGCCCCGCCCCCTGCTGCTCTCTCGCCCAATGAAAGAGCATCGCCAATACCTGGGCCCCAAAGTTGTCCCTGACAAAACAAACACATGGAGATGTCATTTTATTTGCATTACTATTGCAATTTTTTGTGCCTAAAATACCTAAAATTAGGTAAATAATAATAAATAATAAAATATACAATGAAATGTTGTGATAAATAAAAGAAAAAAAGAAAAGTGAGCATAAATAAGTAAGGTAATTTTGCACTGATAACAGTTCCCAAATTTTAACCCCCAAATTTCATTAACGTAATCAAACATTTAAAACGGCACTCTCATAATTATTATATATAGAGCCTAAATAAATAAGGCATACAATTATTCATATAAATGTAATGTCATATGCCTTGAAATAAATAAATGCATTTTGTGCCTCATTTATGCTGACATTTCTTTGCACTTTTATTGATCGCAACACTTCAGAATTAATTACATTTTTCATAATTTATATAATTTTGTCTGCTATATTGTTGCTTTTTAGAACACATTTATTGATATTGGTACCACTTTATTTTACATTGTCCTGGTACTTACTATAGTAATAACAGTAAATTAGGCATAATTACATGCAACTGACCAAACCCTAATCCTAACTCTATAGTAAGCACATGTTCTTAATTAATGTTACTCAAATGTATAATTACAGTGTAACAAGGACACCTTAAAATACAGTGTAACCTTGAAATTTAAGTTGACTTGAGAGATACAGGGGTGCAAAGACGGAAAAACGAACAGACTACAGAAAAGAGGGTCATAACATAGAGGGCTTGAGAAAATGAGTGTGCATGCATGCGTGTGAATGTGTCCCGTCTCCTGCAGTGTCCCAGATGGCTGACTGATCAAAACCAAACACTCAAAATTCACCATTGTTGTCTAAATTGCTTTCCTCCATCACTCATTTTCACACTGCCTCTCTCTTTCTCTGTAATGCATTTCCCATAGTGATTTTATACCAGCGCAAACATGTCTGTGATAGAGCAAACCAATCTCAAAAAACAAAAAACTTATGATATTTGGTTCTGAAATCGGTCCTAAAAAGCTCATGATGTTGGAGCCGATAGCCTCAGGGTCAATGCTCCGACATGTAGCACTGCTGCGCTTCAGGCGACCCGAGTTCGACTTTTCCCGATCCTCTCCCCCTCTTCTCTTCCTGTCAGTTCTCTACTATCCTATCTCAATAAAAGCAAAGAAAGGCCAAAAAAAAAAAAAAGCTCATGAATATTAATGAAGTCATACTGATCTGGTTTGGTAATAATTCCTGCACTATCCAGCCATAAATGTAATTAATATTCAATGAGTCATCAGTGTTAACGGATATCTAATGCTGCAATAAATACAATTTATGTATAATCTGTTATCACTGTCCTTTTGAAATCTGAAATGAGTGCATCATTTGACAACAGTGAATGCCACACAATATTTCTCCAAATATTGTGCATTCGTTATACCTCGGACTCACTGATCAGCAGAATTGTAAAATCTGTCCTTTAATGAAGATCAGTGTGATTTACAGCGCCATCTGCTGGCGGGCTCTTTCACACACTCCTCACCGGCTCTGATCTGATGCCCACCTGTGCTGGTTTCGGATTCGCTCCAGCTGGTTGTAGCCGATGCCCAGGTTGATGCCGATATTCTGCCACTCCTGGTTGATGCGTAAGGAGATGTACAGCAGGTTGGCCTGTGTCAGGTAGCCGCTCTCCGGGTCGCCCAGGTTCAGCTCGCCGGAGATGTTCCCATCACAGTCAGCGTTCTGTGTGTGAAAATATGATCAAACAATTCGTATTTATCTATCATAGTTTAAATTCTACTGCCTTGCTGTCTACTCTCTACATAAGCAGCTTCCTAACCAAAAAAGGGAAACTAATAAGTGACCGATTTTGAAACATTATTGGTTTTCGAGATCGCTCACAGGAATCCGCAGAGGAAGCGTCGCCATCCACTGGTTGTCGTGACCTTTTCTTTTACTTGCTACTTCCTCTGGAAGATCCATAGGCACTTCACCCCTGTAAAATGAAACCTGGAGGAAAACGTCTTTTTACAAGAGAGGTAAAAGTGATAATCATCACAACAACATCATCATCACATCTGATCAGATCACATATGAGGTCAATATGCAAAGCTATATGTTCGACCAATGAGATTCCAAAGTGGAAGGAGCTAACCAAACGCTTTGCATTTGAGAAGAACATGAGCTGTGTTCAAAATCACCCCCTGTACCCTCGTTCACTATTCCCTACATCAGTCCACTAATATAGATCATTTAAAGGAGTGATTGAAAACGAGAGTGAATTCAGACACTGAGTGTGTCGACAGGGCGGCTGCTTTTGCATAGTTTCTGCTGTTTAATAATCATCTGAGGTTTAGCAAACTGGCAGCTCCAGTAGTTATGATTAGATTGATCTTGAACTCTGTCATGGAAACTAGCAGTATAAACCTTAATTAAACAGTTTAATAATCAATAAATAGGAAGTTATACCTGTATGATATTACGCTGTACCCACATTGGACCAGCGGTTTGGAAAACAGATGGATGGATGGATGATTCAGATGCGGCGCCATCTTCTGGTCAGACACAGGAATTCATTCGGCGTGACCATCACAGTGCATTATGGGTATTCTCTAGCCGTTGAGCGTACATCGGTTGTACACTCGTTATTGCGGTGGATTGTGGGATTGAATGAGTGCACTTGATAACGTCCACTATGGTTTCAGACACCACTACACTACTATCCCCTCAAATAGTGCCCTATTTAAGGCTATAGGGGGCGATTTCAGACACAGCCATGGAAGACAAGTGAGTTGCGCAGCTGAAATACTGGACTGATCTAACAACGATCAACCCTGTCTCACCTGTCCTCTCACGGGGCCCTGCTGCGGGCTGATCGGGCACACATGGACCTCTTTAATGTTCTTCAGGTGAGAGTAAAAGGTGAATGAGAGTCTGCCCTCTTTACAGTCAGGACGGTCTGAGGACACAACCATTCGGGTTAACTTTACTATGTTTAATAGTTTGCATCTGTTCATGCTGTATAGGTTGAGGCGTGTTTATTGTGTCCAGCACCTGCGCTGATGTCGATGCCTCTCTCAAAGCCAGCGAAGAACTGTTCTCCCTCCAGCAGGATACACAACTCAGACGGCTGAGGACCTTCGTACTGCTCCGACAGAGACGACAACCTGCTTTCAGCCTGAAGAGAGACACCAACAAGCACTGCTAAGACTGTAGCGTATCATTTTAATGAAATTAGAGCCTATAATTACTAAGAAGTTCATAGATTGACTTCCTGGAAAACGAATATCACAGACTTGAATTGCATTGCACTTTTCATTACATTGACTTCCATTCATTCGCAATGCATGTTGTGAATGCAGGAGACAGGAAACGCAATTAAAACGCAACTTAAAGGTCTAGACCACGGCTTACCCAGAACACCCTAGAAACCACATAGCAACCCCACACACACACTCACCTTGTCAGACGGCAGGCACTGCAGCAGAACCTGCTCTGGGTCGTTTTTTCTCTGTAGCGCCAGGAATCGAACCCGGAACTGTTTCAAGCGGTGATACATCTTCCTGACAACACCACTGACACACCTGTGAGTGGTGTACCACAACCAGTACCTGAACACACACACACACACACACACACACACTGTATGCGTTTACACTACCGGTCACAAGTCTGGAATAATTACGATTTTTTTATGTTTTTGAAAGAAGTCTCTTCTGCTCACCAAGGCTGCAATTATTTGATTAAAAATACAGTAAAACAGTGAAATATTATTTCAAATTAAAATAAATGTTTTCTATTTGAATATTTAAAAATGTAATTTATTCCTGTGATCAAAGCTGAATGTTCAGCATCATTACCCCAGTCTTCAGTGTCACATGATCCTTCAGAAATCACTCTAATATGATGATTTGATGCTCGAGAAACATTTCTGATTATTATCAATGTTGAAAACTGTTGTGCTGCTTCATATTTTTGTGGAACATGTGATACACGAACATTCAAAAGTTTGGGATCAGTAAGATTAAACATAATAATACTTTTATTCAGCAAGGAAGCATTAAATTGATCAAAAGTGACAGTAAAGACATTTATAATGGTACAAAGAAAATTCCATTTTAAATAAATGCTGTTCTTTTAAAATTTCTATTCATCAAATAATCCTGGAAAAAATGTATCACGGTTTCCACAAAAATATGAAGAGGCAAAAACATTGATTATAAGCATTTAGCATTGATTTATACTTTTTTAGCACTGATAATAACAAGAACCATTATTAATAATTGAGTACCAATAATAATAATTGATAATAATCATCATATTAGAATGATTTCTGAGGGATCATGTGACACTAAAGACTGGAGTAATGATGCTGAAAATTCAGCTTTGATCACAGGAATAAATTACATTTTAACATATTTTTAAATAGAAAACTTGAAATTGTAATAATATTTGTATTTTTGATCAAATAAATGCAGCCTTGGTGAGCTTCTTTGCTGCTCACCATGAGAAGTGTGTGACTGAGAAGACGGCGTAGATGTGCGTGACGTAGAGGGACACCTGAGCGGTGACGTCAGTCCAGGTGTGGGCCGTGGGGTCGCCGTGCATCAGGTGCAAACGGGACATGTCCACCATGTGTCCTGAACACACACACATATGAACCTAAAACCATTGCTTTATTCAGAGCACATTACCACACTACTCATACTAGTTTTGCAGTGTGTAAACAGCACCAAACACTGTCTCCCATGACATGACCTTACATTTCCATAAAATAAATTATGACAAACAATATCAACTGTGATTTTCTTGAATCGGATACCACTTGCATGTGATGTAGTGAGGTCATGTGACAACATGAGCATTTTTATACACAAACTATATATATATATGTGTGTGTATTTGTAGTATACTTTTAGATTTTAGATTGTAGTATATTTATTTTTCACTAGGGTATACATACAGTATTTTCTTTTATTATTCTGAAGGATTTCTTTTTTATATAATTTGCTACAACATAATAATAATTATTAAAATATAATTGTAATGTGTAATGTGTACAAAGTAATGTGGACTAGAACCCTACTATTTGAGTTCACTTTTCAGTCCAGCAACAAAGTCAAAATAAAACACTTACTTTAATTTTTTTTAAATATTTTATCTATTTACTTGTATATCATGTGACCTTGAACTGACATCAGAGAACTTTGAAGGTGTGAAAGTATTGTTAAATTATTAAAATATTAACTCAAAATATTAAGTTAATATTTTATGTCTAAGGGGGTTCGGCTGACAAAAAAGTTTGGAAACCCCTGAATTAAATAAAAATAAGCAAAGCGTGTCATTAACAAAAAATAAATAAATAAAGACATTTGACAAAATAGAACCTGAGTCTGAAATGCTAAAACAATAGATCTAGTGTTGAAAGTGCAAATGAAGGCTGCTGTATATAATGAGCACATTGTACACATTCCTCATTTGTTTAGCAGCTTTAATGTCTAGCATAAGTTAAACCGCTGATGTCTGTAAACTTAAATCTCAGGCAGGAATGAGTCTCTAATAAGATTAAGATCTGCTCAGTTTAACAATTAAGCCGTTTCCTAGAAAGAAGTGAACGTTTTGCAATACCAGTCACTCCAGGTGGAAGAGGAATCTGGACTGTGATTGGCTGAAGGAAGTGCATGCTGGGAGTTTGAGAGAGGCATAGCAGTGGGCTTGCACTCGCGTGAGGGTCTCCGGTCAGGTGTTTCACCTCAGACTGAACCACCTGCAGGACCTAAGGGGAAAAAAATCATATATCAACACAGAATTGAGCAATACGTGATCATAACAGTTAAAGGTGCATTGTGTAATATTTAGGAGGATCTGTTGACAGAAATGCAATATCATATACATGACTATGTTCTCAGTGGTGTATAAAGACCTTACATAATGAAGCGTTATGTTTTTATTACCTTAGAATGAGGCATTTCTATCTACACACACCTCGGCTCCCCTTACATCGACATGTTTCTACAGTGGCCCTGAACGGACAAACGCGTTTCGTCACTATGTTGTTCTTCGTGCACAGAAGCTAGCTAAAGTCAGCCAATAAAACACTGACACAATGATGAACAGGTAACAATAATATACGCAATAACACATTGTTTTACTTAATAATTAAGTAAACATAATTTCTTAATTTATCTTTGTAAAGAAACCTCATTGCTTAACTGGCGAGAAGCACCTGGCTGCAGCCTGCAGATTTGGGCGGGGGTGCACCTGGGGCGGGGCTGCACGTGCAGCCCCGCCCACAATGCTTCTCATTGGTTAGTGGCAAGTGATGACGTCGATCGAGGTGGGGCCGCACCTGGGGCGGGGCTGCACGTCTCTTCCCGCCAACATCTCTTCTCATTGGTTAGTGGCGTAAACTCATGACGTGATTCTAACATGTTTTCATTTCCGATGTTCATCGCTGCATGGTGAGTAGGCCTACATTACAGGCAAGCTACTATTTTATTTTACAATTTTTAATTCTGAAGTGGCGTTTAGTGTGATGTTAATTGGTGTAAAAATGAGATTGTGTAGTGTTAACTTTACTCATCATATCACACAAATAACTAGGACAGCTAGGTCTGTGTGTGTGTGTGTATGTGTGCGTGGTGTGTGTGTGCGCGCGCGCGTTTGCGTGGTGTCTGTGGTTTTGGTGGGATTAGGATATAGTGTTAAAACCATAGGTTAAAACAGAGGCCCTTAAAAAGAAATACAGTGGGAAAACTAAACCAGGAGAAGAAATATAGGATTTAAGAGTTAATAGTAATATAGATATATTGTAGGATATTTTTTTCTATGAATACATTGATTAAATGTATTTTTATATTATTGTTATTAATATATATAAATATATATATAAATATAAGGTTATGAAAACCTTCAAGCTTTAAAACTATTTCAAACTTTTACGATAGGCTTTCTCAAGCCAAATTAAAGTTTGTGTTGACAAACTTTTTTAACAAGTTTGTTGTTCATAAACCAAGTAAGTCTCTTATGTATTTTACAGACAAAGCCAATAACACTCAAGCATATCTTGTCTAACATTTTCCTATAATATGTTTAAAATATATAACAAATAAATTCCTTGTATGACTCTGTACTATGTTAATGCCTCTCTTTAAAATGATTCCATATTGTTTGTTCTGTATTTTATCTAAATTAGGTGTTGTGAACTGGAGTGCATTTTCCAGAAAATATTGGCAAGAGTTCCGGGTGCCCTACTCGCTGACCCTGTGCTTGCACTGCACTGAAGTATACAAGCACTGCCCACCTGGGTCTGTGGGTGATGGCCGAACGGGAGTCCTGCGGGGACTTTATTCTGAGAAGGAGGCTGAGGGCTATTGCTCGGTTGACTGTTTTTTTTTTTCAGGCTGAGTAGATTGTGTGTGAGTGTGTGTGAGTGTACGTACGTGTGTGAGTGTGCGTGCGTACGTGTTTGAGTGTGCGTACGTGTGTGTGTGCGTACGTGTGTGAGTGTGCGTACGTGTGTGAGTGTACGTACGTGTGAGTGTACGTACGTGTGTGAGTGTGTGTGAGTGTGCGTGAGTGTGTGTGTGTGTGTGTACGTGAGTGTGTGTGAGTGTGCGTATGTGTGTGAGTGTACGTACGTGTGTGAGTGTACGTACGTGTGTGAGTGTACGTACGTGTGTGTGAGTGTACATACGTGTGAGTGTACGTACGTGTGTGTGTGTGTGTGTGTGTGTGTGTGTGTGTGTGAGAGTGTGAGTGTACGTACGCGTGTGTGTGTGTACGTACACGTCTGTCTGTGTATACGTATGCGCGTGTGTAGGTATGCGCGTGTGTAGGTACACGCGTGCGTGTGTGTGTAGGTACATGCGTGCATGTGTGTACGTACGTACAAGTGTGTGTGTGTGTGTGTGTGTGTGTGTGTACGTACGCGTGTGTGTGTACGGTTGATGTATGTGATTATCTGTATGTGTGCATATCTCTTTTACACAATTATTTTTGTTTTGAAATAAAAGTTATCACTGGTTTGAGTTTTTTTTTTTTGAGTTGGCATGCATAATATGGGATACAGACAGAGATTGACAATGTACTATATTTAGTTAGTTTAACTTAAAACTACTTTATTGGCATAAATGTTTTATAATAACCTAATGCACAAAAATAAACAAGAACTATTACAGAGGAATGATTAAAATAAAAAATATATAAGGTGCCATTAATGTTTACAGTAATTTTGTAATTTACACAGTGAAGTGTAACAGAATGTAAAAAAAAAAAAACTCTGTAATTCCTTATGTTTACCTTAGATCAGACACAGTTAAAACTATGGATATATGCTCAACTACTTTTTGCTGCTTTCATTATTACTTTAGAATTGTTTTAATACTTTATCATTTTATTAAAGTATTATGTCAAATTTGCGCAAGCGTTTTTAAGACGCGTGATGTCACCACTTAACGCAAATACAACGCCTGCGCTGTCAGCGCGATATGGCATGAGTTTTCAACCGCATTTCCTGTTTACCGTGGCGTCGACGTCATTACTGTGCCACTAACCAATGAGAACCAGGTGCGGCCCCGCCTCGATCGACGTCATCACTTTGCCCCTAACCAATGAGAAGCGTTATGGGCGGGGCTGCACGTGCAGCCCCGCCCCAGGTGCAGCCCCGCCCCGATCTGCAGGCTGCAGCCAGGTGTACTTGTAACTGGCTACTCTCTGCTGTCTCAGACGACGACATCACTTCCTGTGTGCCACTGTAACTTCTGTTGGGTGCAATTCGCAACCTCACCACTAGATGCCGCTAAAGATTACACACTGCACCTTTAAATGATGAGCTCATTATTAGAAGCAGTGGTTATTTTATTATAGTATATTCTTGAACAGACCTGCAGTGTGACCGTACGTGTCTCTGTTGTGCATTCTGGAGGGAAAGTGAGTTTGATCCCCGGGTGGAACTGAGAAACCAGCAGCGCCCCCTCAGGGGACACGGAGCAACTGTCCAGGAAAGGACGAGAGACGGCCACGAACCACGAGAACTGCGACACACTGCAGCAGGCCAGCTACATACACACACACACACACACACACCAGAATATACAGTCAAAACAAAAATTATTCAGACACCAGATATAATTTTTGATATATTTTCTAGTGGGTGCAGGACACTATAGTTCATTTCTGTAAGTGAGGATAGCAAAATAAAGTACACTGTGACATATTATACCCAAACATTCTTCATACAGTGACTACCAGTAAAAATATTAAAAATTTGGGACCAAAAATTATTCAGACACTTTGATCTAACCATGTTTTGCTGAAGTGTTTTTTCTTTAATTGCTAATGCGACCTTTTTACACCACAGACTGAACAAAATGAAGCATTGCTTGGTAATCGGTTGACCTAAATTGGTATTATCTAATTGTGTACTTTAACATCTGGCAGCTATTCAACATAATTAATTTGTGAGACTACCAGTGAAATATCAACTGATTTGATAACTCTGAGTTCTTGTCATATTTCATTACCATTTTACAACTATAGTGAATAACTGTGATAATGTTGAAGGTGTCTGAATAAATTTAGGTCTGACTGTATATGTGTGCAGTAATGCTCTCGTGATGGTGTACGGTGTTGCAACAATATGAAACGTAATATTTGACGAGCGCGATCTGATTGGCTCACCCGTGCTGGGCGGCCCCCAGGCCTGCAACTGTGTTTCTCACTCCCTCTCCTGGTCAGAGTCGGTAGTGTCGTCCAAGACTGACCATCAAACCTGCGGACCGCAACATCACCTTTCCGTGTTTTATGATAGGGGACGCACACCTCTACCGGCTAAAAGAATGACAGGGTGAGAGAGACACCGGAAAATGTATTATAATTATTATATTTTAATAATATTCATATATTTATTTATTATAATAATTAATTAATTATATTTTATTTAAAATAGTTAATATATTATTAATTATAATAATAATGTATTTTTATTAATTTATAGTTTTAACTGTATTAGTTATTACTTGTAAACCAGCTTTCTTTCATTATAAAATTATTATATATTAAAAATATTAATATATTTATTAATTATAATAATTAATTAATTAATTATATGTTATTTATAATAGTTCATATATAATTAATTATAATAATACTGTATTTTATTAATTTATAGTTTAACTGTATTAGTTATTAATTGTAACCCAGCTTTATTTCATTATAAAAAAAATTATATTATATATATTAAAAAAAAAATTATTCATTATAATATTTCATTTATTGTTTTATTCATAATATTTAATGTTATTAATAATAATAAAACTGTATTTTATTAATTTATAGTTTTAACTGTATTAGTTATAACTTATAAAACAGGAGCTTTCTTTCACTATAAAAAAATATTATAATTATTATATTTTAATAATATTCATATATTTATTAATTATAATATTTAATTTATTACATTCTATTTATAATTGTTAATATGTTATTAATTATAATACTGTATTTGATTAATTTATAGTTTTAACTGTGTTAGTTATTATAAAAAAAGATTTCTTTCACTATAAAAATTATTATAATTATTATATTTTATTAATATTAATATTTATATTGCTGGCAACTCATCTTGATTAATGGCGATTAATCAATTTGACACCACTATTTATTAATTATAATAATTAATCATATTTTTTCGATATATATAATAATACTGTAATTTATTAATTTATAGTTATTAACTGTATTATTTTTACATCATAAAACAGGAGCAAGTATTTATATTTATATTTATCTAAGCTAAATATTACAACCTTCTCAAATGTGGCTCCATGTGGGCGGAGCTCCAGCTGTCGACTCAACAGGATGTCGTGCTCCTCTAGCCACACCCACTTCCTGTCTGGCCTCCTCTCCGCCCACTGGAGTTGTGTGACCGTGTTTACGCATCTCCGTGGAAACAAGAGCTCCGCCCCTCCAGGAAGGAACACGTGACAACCAGCAGGTGATACTTGAAAACTGATGAGCAGAGAAGACTTACATTCAGAACATTATAGAATATATACCAAATACTATTTTTTAAGTAGTATATATATATATATATATATATGATGTAAGCCTATAAATATAATTACCCTGAGCCCCTGAGAAACTCTCTGCACATCCCTGAATACACCGGGTTGATTTGAATAACTTTAATGTACTTGAAGTGTGCACAAAGCACTAGGAAAATACAAGGATTTGGTATTGGCAGATCTTCAATATTCAATGACTCGGATTGGATCGGGGCACAAAAAACTTGATCGGGCATCCCTAATTTTAAATTGTAGTGATATTTCACAATATTACTGTTTTTATTGTATTTTTGATCGAATAAATGCAGCCTTGGTGAACAAAAGAGACTTCTTTCATAAACATTATAAAAAACGTATACCGACCCCAAACTTTTGAACAGTAATGTACAAACAGAACTAGTATAGTAGTTAGGGATGCACGATATATCGGCCACCTTATCGGTATCGGCCGACATGTTATTGTTATCGGCCCGATAAGAAAATGTGGGCGATATATTAAAGCTGATAAATAATGGATTATTTCCTTCATCTGAGACACTTCAGATTGTTCAACATGATGGATTTGAACTGCTTGAAATATGATTGGAATCACTTCAAAAAAGGAAAATACAGTTAAGTGCAACATGTGTCATTTGTCTATTACTTTGTACATGCAACTATGTCTTGTTAATAAAAACATTAAAATCAAAAAGTGCTACGTTCAGCACAAGTCTGTCATATAAGCTACATAAAATCATAATGAGAACTGAGAACATTATATTTGTAATTGGGACGTGGCTTTTAATGGTGAGACTTTTGTTTCTGAAAATTATATACGAATTTGGATGTAAGATTTATCGGCCAATATACCGGTTATCGGCTTTCAAATATAAACAATTATCGGTTATCGGTACCGATATTTATATCGGTGCATAATCCCTAGCAGTAGAATGCCATTCTGAATACAGTATACCTGAGTGTGTACTAAATCTGAGTGTGTTTGTTAAATGAAGGTGGGCTCAATTCACCTGTGCTGCTCCAGTCCGAGGTGCAGCTCTGGGGTCTCAGAACATTCCAGAACTATAAAACACAAACAGTGTCTCATTGGGATCAAACAGGCTTAGTTTGGTCCGGTTTCATTCCACAAACATCCAGAATCCATGATGAAATCCTAACAGATCATATCTGTATGATAAACACTTCATTACAATAATTGATGGTGAACTAAAGCAGCAGCAGTGCGAGTGGAGAGAGACCTGGGGTGACGTGAGCGAGCGGGGGGGGCGTCGGGGGTCGGCCCAGCGGGTTGTTCCTCACGTCCAGGTTGTCGAGCAGCGGGAGGGAGTGCAAACATGCTGGAACAGTCCTCAGATCATTACTCTGGAGTACTAGCTGCCTCAGAGAGCGGAGAGATCCTGAGACACAGAGTTAGACATCAGTCAGCAGTCACAGGGTCACAAACACCAGATTCTTCCCTCCAAATCTCACTCAAAAATAGTTGTTTCTGCTGCATAGTTTAAAAAAAATTAACAATTCATTAGAGACTCATCAGGACACATTATCGTTTACACTACAAATGTAAAAGCGTTTGAGTGGTTTGTGTGTTTATTTAGCTAGGGACATCCTCATGTGGAAAAATTATACATAAAGTAAATAAAAAAAAATTTATTATAAAGACCTAAAAATCTTATATAGATTTTTTATCTTTTTGAATGGCAATTATTTATCATTTTGTCTACTTTGTTTATTATTTAATAAAAATTTAAATTAATTATTCAATATTGTTTAATATCTTTCCCAGCCAGTGTTTTTTGAAAAAAGTTGCCAGCCTCCGCCAGCATTTTCACAAAATTTTCATGCCCCCCAGAATATTTTGTTGTATTAATATCTGAACATGCAATATATCAAAAGACAGAACGGACCCTCTGCTTTTAAACAAACAAATAATAATTCTAGCTTCATGCATTCTTTTTTATCAAGTTGAATGTGTGTGTAAGTTTCATTAAAAAAGCTAAATTTTTCACAAAAGAAAAACACGTTTTTGTCAAAGACTACGTCTGGATGGGATTCAGAACGATGATCAAAACACAGATGGAGTAGATCGAGTTCATCAACACCCCAAAGCCTCAGTCCTGTAGCTCGTCCTGGGTCGACATTTCATTCAATAACATTAGGCAGTTTTGATTTATATGCTGTTTAATGTTGATGATCGTGTTATTTATTATTATGCATGTTTACATAAGCTATCGCTTGTTTCTGCTTCTTCTTGGCCTGTGTTTTGGTCAGGAGATTCAGTACTCTTTCAGAAGATGCGTAATAGCGCCCCCTACCGTATAACAGTGAAAACACGGAAAGCTGGAAAATTCCATCAATGGCGGTGAAAGAGTTAAAATAATTACCAAATTTATTTATTAATTTGTTTACTTTGTTCTTGCCATGAAAATAGCCTTAGATGCATGGCATAAAACAACTAGATAAACAAATTATTCTAATGGTTAGTCTGTATTATTCATAATTCACTTCATATTAAAACAATTCAAGTCTATCTTATGTTCTCATTTAGCTAGATGTTTTCATCACCCAGCGTCTCCGGCAGCGCTCTGAGTCTGTTATTGGACAGCTCCAGTCTTTGTAAGTCCTGCAGTTGTCCCAGTTCTTCTGGAAGTGTCTCCAGGAGGTTGAAGGACACATCGAGCTCCTCCAGCCTGCAGAGGAGACCCAGACCCGGGGGAAGGCCCACCAGCCGGTTCCCCAGCAGACTCAGTCGCCGCAGGGACGCCAGCGCCCCCACACCCTCCGGCAGACCCGACAGCTGATTGTGACACAGCAGGAGCTCGGAGAGACGAGAGAGAGACAGAATACAGGGAGGGAGAGAGGAGAGCCGGTTGAAGGAGAGATCCAGGTGATTGAGGAGAGACAGAGAGGAGAGGGAGTCGGGGAGAGAGGAGAGGAGGCCTGGGAGAGGGTCAGCCTGAGGGTCATGGAAACGGTGTCCTTCAAACAAAGAGAGAGAATATTAACACATGGAAATGGACGGACCGCAGATGGATAGATAGATAGATAGATAGATAGATAGATAGATAGATAGATAGATAGATAGACACACAGACAGATAGACAGACAGACAGACAGACAGACAGACAGACAGATAGATAGATAGATAGATAGATAGATAGACAGATAGACACACAGACAGATAGACAGACAGACAGAACGACAGACAGACAGACAGACAGACAGATAGAACGACAGACAGACAGACAGATAGATAGATAGATAGATAGATAGATAGAATGACACAGACAGACAGACAGACAGATAGATAGACACAGACAGACAGACAGACAGATAGATAGATAGACAGACAGAATGAAAGACAGACAGATAGATAGATAGACAGACAGACAGACAGACAGACAGACAGACAGACAGACAGACAGACAGACAGATAGATAGATAGACAGACAGAACGGCAGACAGATAGATAGAACGACACAGACAGACAGACAGACAGACAGACAGACAGACAGATAGATAGATAGATAGATAGATAGACAGACAGAACGGCAGACAGATAGATAGATAGACAGACAGACAGACAGACAGACAGACAGACAGACAGACAGACAGACAGACAGACAGACAGACAGACAGACAGATAGATAGATAGATAGATAGATAGATAGATAGATAGATAGATAGATAGATAGATAGATAGATAGACAGACAGAACGGCAGACAGATAGATAGATAGATAGATAGACAGACAGACAGACAGACAGACAGAACGGCAGACAGATAGATAGATAGATAGATAGACAGACAGACAGACAGAACGACACAGACAGACAGACAGACAGACAGACAGATAGATAGATAGATAGACAGACAGAACGGCAGACAGACAGACAGACAGAACGGCAGACAGATAGATAGATAGATAGATAGATAGACAGACAGACAGACATACAGACAGACAGATAGAACGACAGACAGACAGATAGAACGACAGACAGACAGATAGATAGATAGACAGATAGATAGATAGAACGACACAGACAGACAGACAGATAGATAGATAGATAGAACGACAGACAGACAGACAGATAGACAGACAGACAGACAGAATGACAGACAGATAGACAGATAGAACGACACAGACAGACAGACAGACAGACAGATAGATAGCTAGATAGATAGATAGATAGACAGACAGAACGGCAGACAGACAGACAGACAGACAGATAGATAGATAGATAGACAGACAGATAGAACGACAGACAGATAGACAGACAGACAGAATGACAGACAGATAGACAGACAGACAGACAGACAGATAGAACGACAGACAGATAGATAGATAGATAGATAGATAGATAGATAGATAGATAGATAGAACGACACAGACAGACAGATAGATAGATAGATAGATAGATAGATAGATAGATAGATAGATAGACAGACAGATAGATAGATAGATAGATAGAACGACACAGACAGACAGACAGACAGATAGATAGATAGATAGATAGATAGATAGATAGATAGACAGATAGATAGACAGACAGACAGATAGATAGACAGACAGACAGACAGAACGACAGACAGACAGACAGATAGACAGACAGACAGACAGATAGATAGATAGATAGACAGACAGACAGATAGATAGATAGACAGACAGAACGACAGACAGACAGACAGACAGACAGACAGACAGATAGATAGATAGACAGACAGACAGATAGATAGATAGACAGACAGAACGACAGACAGACAGACAGACAGACAGACAGATAGATAGATAGACAGACAGACAGATAGATAGACAGACAGACAGACAGACAGATAGATAGATAGATAGATAGACAGACAGACAGAACGACAGACAGATAGATAGATAGATAGATAGATAGACAGACAGACAGATAGAACGACACAGACAGACAGACAGACAGACAGATAGATAGACAGACAGATAGACACACAGACAGATAGACAGACAGACAGACAGACAGATAGATAGATAGATAGATAGATAGACAGACAGAATGACAGACAGACAGACAGACAGATAGATAGATAGATAGATAGATAGATAGATAGATAGATAGATAGATAGATAGACAGACAGACAGATAGAACGACAGACAGACAGATAGATAGAACGACACAGACAGACAGACAGACAGACAGATAGATAGATAGATAGATAGATAGACAGACAGACAGAACGGCAGACAGATAGATAGATAGATAGACAGACAGACAGACAGACAGACAGACAGAACGGCAGACAGATAGCTAGATAGATAGACAGACAGACAGATAGAACGACAGACAGACAGATAGACAAATAGATAGATAGAACGATACAGACAGACAGACAGACAGATAGATAGATAGAACGACAGACAGACAGATAGACAGACAGACAGAATAACAGACAGATAGACAGATAGAACGACACACACAGACAGACAGACAGACAGATAGATAGATAAATAGATAGATAGATAGATAGAACGGCAGACAGACAGACAGACAGACAGACAGACAGACAGACAGATAGATAGATAGACAGACAGATAGAACGACAGACAGACAGATAGACAGACAGACAGACAGAATGACAGACAGATAGACAGACAGACAGAATGACAGACAGACAGATAGATAGATAGATAGATAGATAGATAGATAGATAGATAGATAGATAGATTGATAGATAGAGTGTGTGTGTGTGAATAAGTAAAATAAGTTTAATCTTGTGTGTATTTACCTCTGATGGCCAGCGAGCGCAGCTGTGTGAGTCGGGGCAGGACACGCAGTGAACTCTCTAGCGCCCCCTCATCCTCTGACCCCAGTCTGAGGTACTGCAGGCCCCTCATCTGCTCCTGAACACACTCCCAGAACACGGGAAGAACCTCTCCTCCGGCCCGATACACATCCAGAACCAGCCGCCCCTCAGCCAACACGCCATCCAGACCCACCGACGGAGGAAGAGGAGGAGAGAGGCAGGGAAAAGAGGAGGAAGAGGACGACAAGATGGACGGAGCCCAGGTGTCCGTACGGTCAGAGGAAAAAGAGAGTCCTAATGGTGGAGAGTCCTCTAACTGCGGACAGGCCAGATGCACTTTCGTCTCCATCATCATCACCCTTCTTTCATCTGAAAAACCATCAATATGGCCTTCTTCTCCTCCTCCATCACTTGTGGCCAGCTTCACTTTCTCCTCCTCCTGTTTATTCTCCTCCCTCTCCATCTATTCTCTTTTTTCTTTCCGTCAGCCCCTCCTACAAACCACATATAGTGAGAACATCGACAGAGAGATGAATCTGCCAGCTTCATCTTCATCTTTCCATCACTGTGGTGGGATCACATCTCTAGACCGGTCCCATGTCCAGACAAGCCCCTGCACTGGAGTGACAGAAAAGAGAGAGAAAGAAAGAAAGGTGTTAATTGGAAATGTTCAGAATCAATAAAGATTTAACAATGAGTAAAATTCAGGATCCACACCTGGACACCACCACTACTGATAAATAATAAATAAATAAATCAGTTTAGTCAATGCATTAATATATATTTTTAAATGTGCTAATTAATATGAAATTAAATATTTCTAATAGTAAATATACTGTAAAATAAATGCACACAAATTGCTGAAATCAAATAAGCATTTACATGCATTACTGCACATATACCAGTGCCAAAAGTTTGGATACATTACTATTTTTAATGTTTTTGTAATCTGATCACAGATTTATTTTGTAAATTTATTTGATAAAAAAAAAAAAAACAGTAATATTGTGAAATATTATTACAACTTAAAATAATGGTTTTCTGTTTTAATATACTTTAAAATCTAATTTATTTTTCTGTGATCAAAGCTGAATGTTCAGCATCATTACTCCAGTCTTCAGTGTCACATGATCCTTCAGAAATCACTCTAATATGATGATTTGATATTCAGTTATTATCAATGTTGGAAACAGTTGTGCTGCTTAATATTTTTTTTGGAACCTGTGATACTTTTTTTTCGGGATTCATTGATGAAAAAAAAAGTTTAAAAGAACAGCATTTATTAAAAATAGAAGTCTTTTCTAACAATATAAATCTTTATACTATTACTTAACACATCCTTGCTGAATAAAAGTATTAATTTCTTTTAGAAATATATATATATATATATATATATATATATATATATATATATATATATATATATATCCCCAAACTTTTGAACGATTTGATTTTTTATCAAATATATGCAGCCATGATGAACATAAGAGACTTATTTCAAAAACATTAAAAATAGTAATGTTTCCAAACGTTTGACCTGTACTGTATATACAGTATATAAATAGCGTTATACTTTCTGGATATCTGTACTGGCCCCTGAGAACCCATTTGTGTCGACCACCATCTTCACAAACTTTAATATGTGCAGTTTTGCCAAAATTGTATTTATTTGTAATAACATCTTGCATTGTAAATCACTGTAAAGGCACTATTGTCATTCATTCACATCATGTGACTAAAACTCAGGCAGCTGCATTACGAGTGCTGGCAAAACACAAAACTGAACCTTTATACGGTATAATAAGTCATATATCACGTTAACTAGTAAAAGTCTGACTGAATGATCACTTAACTCGTTAAACTGAGCGATAAACACTTACAATGCAGGATTTTAGGCGCGCGTTTCTTGATGGACGTGACGTGTCTGTGACGTTTAAACAATATACGGTCTCGCGCATTCTATGAAACTAACTCTTAAAGAACCGAAATGTAATATTCATTTGATACATTTACATCTGTTGAATACAAGAAGTTCACTTCCGTGTTTCACGCACATGTTTCGTGTTGACACTCACACAGACCGCGGAACTTTGAGCAAAGGGCGGGAGGAGATCTCTTAAAGAGACAGTGACAGATATTATTATTATTATTATTTTTAAATAAAACTAGGGATAGGTAACCCTAAAATGAAAATTAAGTCTTAATTATTTAAAAATTATTTATAATAAATTAATTATGAACACAAAAGAAAAGGTTTTTAAGAAATGTTGGAAACCAAGTACAGATTATACATGGAAGTCAATGGGGACCAGCAACTGTTTGGTCACCAAGATTCTTCAAAATATCTTCCTTTATGTTAAGAAAGAACTCCATGCAAGTTTAGATTAGAATGACTTGGGGGAGTAAATAATGATGGAATTTAGATTTTTGTGTGAACTATCCCTTTAATGTATAATATAATAGCCTATAATATAATATAATATAATATAATATAATATAATATAATATAATATAATATAATATAATATAATATAATATAATATAGTATAATACAATACATATAATATAATATAATAGCCTATAATATAATATAATATAATATAATATAATATAATATAATATAATATAATAGCCTATAATAGCCTATAATATAATATAATATAATATAATATAATATAATATAATATAATATAATATAATATAATATAATAGCCTATAATATAATATAATATAATATAATATAATATAATATAATATAATATAATATAATATAATATAATATAATAGCCTATAATATAATATAATATAATATAATAGCCTATAATATAATATAATATAGTATAATAAATCTCACTTATCTAACAGTCTGGTTGTGTGTGAGAGAATGAACTGAAGCATCATCAACCTCTGCTGTTGCTTGTGTTTTTATGCATGTCTCAACATGTCCATCTTTACACCAGCTGAGGTGTGGGATTGGTTTAACCCACTGAGACTCCAGGATAAATCCAGGATAAATTTCCTTCTCATGAGGGAATGAAAGTGGGGGATGAGATGAGCATCTAAGCATCCGAATAATTTCATTTTGATGGAAAATAATGAACTTGGTTTGTCTGAGAAAGATATAAACGCATTTGGTTTTTAACAGAGCATGTTCAGCACCCCAGCTAACAAAAATATGTCCTAAGAACGTTGTGGGAACGTTGACTTGAAACGTTCAAAAAATGTTGAAATGTCCAGTTTGCGAAACGTTGCTGGAATGGTATCTTAATGTTAGAAAAAACATTGCCGGAACGTTAGCATAATGTTGCTGGAACGTTATCTTAAGGTTAGCATAACGTTGCCAGAACGTTAGCATAACGTTGCTGGAACATTGTCTTAAGGTTTGCTAAGAACGTTGTGGGAACGTTGACTTGAAACGTTCTAAAAATGTTGAAATGTCCAGTTTGCGAAACGTTGCTGGAATGGTATCTTAATGTTAGAAAAAACATTGCTGGAACGTTAGCATAATGTTGCTGGAACGTTATCTTAAGGTTGGCATAACGTTGCCGGAACGTTAGCATAACGTTGCTGGAACATTGTCTTAAGGTTTGCAAAATGTTTCTGGAACATTATCTTAAGGTTAGCATAACGTTGCTGGAACGTTAGCACAACGTTGCTGGAACGTTATCTTAAGGTTTGCTTAACGTTGCTGGAACGTTATCTTAAGGTTTGCATAACGTTGCTGGAACGTTATCTCAAGGTTAGCATAACGTTGCTGGAATGTTAGCACAACATTGCTGGAACATTATCTTAAGGTTTGCATAACGTTGCTGGAACGTTATCTTAAGGTTAGCATAACATTGCTGGAACGTTATCTTAAGGTTTGCATAATGTTGCTGGAACATTATCTTAAGGTTTGCATAACGTTGCTGGAACGTTATCTTAAGGTTTGCATAACGTTGCTGGAATGTTATCTTAAGGTTAGCATAACGTTGCTGGAATGTTAGCACAACATTGCTGGAACATTATCTTAAGGTTTGCATAACGTTGTTGGAACGTTATCTTAAGGTTAGCATAACATTTCTGGAACGTTAGCACAACATTGCTGGAACATTATCTTAAGGTTTGCATAACGTTGCTGGAACGTTATCTTAATGTTTGCATAATGTTGCTGGAACGTTATCTTAAGGTTAGCATAACGTTGCCGGAACGTTATCACAACATTGCTGGAACATTCTTAAGGTTAGCATAACGTTCATGGAACATTATCTTAAGGTTAGCATTACGTTCATGCAACGTTATCTTAAGGTTAGCATAACATTGCTGGAACATTGGCATAACGTTGCTGGAACATCATCTTAAGGTAAGCATAACGTTCCTGCAACGTTCTTTCCCCCAAAATGTTATTATCAATACAACATTCAAAGAACGATAAAATGTCCACTTTCTTTCAAGTTAAAATGTTATTTTAAGGTTAGAAAAAAAATTCTGCACTATTCGTCCAACTTTATTTTTTTATTAACACAACCATGTGAATTATAAGTGCACACTTTTACAGTATATCAAAAAGCAGAAAATTTCATATGATTATCATACATTTTAAACGCTACATTATAGCTTAAAAAAACAACAACAAATATTTTCATATAAACATTTAAATGAAATGAAAACGGTGTTTAAGGGTTAGTTCACCAAAAAAATCTGTCTGTAATTGCTCACCCTCATGTTATTCCAACCACGTAAGACTCCCGTTCATCTTCAGAACACAAATTAAGATATTTTTGATGAAATATGAGAGCTGGCTCACTCCTCCATAGGCTTCTAGGCAATTTTATTCTGGCGAGTTTATCAAGCGACGACAACAATTTTTGTACACACACAAAAAAAATAAAATAAAGACTTTATTCAACTATTAATTTTCTCCCGTATGGGCCTCTGAGTGACTTCACTAGTGCTGGGAGAAAAAAATCGATTCACCTAGGTATCGCGTTGTTTTTTTTTTTAAACGATCTTAAAAAAAATTTTTTATTACAGAATCGATATTAATTCAAATTAAATTGCTTTATTTTTGTCCTTGCTTATAGATGAGGTTGACCGAAGTAAGTCACTTTCGTTCCAACAAAGGATGAAATGTGTTGTTAAATTTTGAGTGTCGAGTAACGTAATATCCCTTTCAAGTGGATGCGTAAAAGCGACGTGAGATTGAATGCATTGAAAAGCCCTCGCGCTACTCATATACTGGGAGAGAGATAAGACAATAGAGCTGCACGATTCATCTTTAAAAAAATGTGATCTCGATTCAAACACCCACGCAATCTGCTTCCATTTTGTCTGTCTATTAAACCTTTGACAAAATCACATCGCAACATTTAAAGCTGTGCTGACTCAGAGTCGTCATGAAACAGCTTCACAAACAGTCTTTTCAACCTCATAGTATCATTATTTCTGTGATACAATAGTTAAAATTATCATAGAAGTACTAGGATAAAAGTTAAAATTTCAAATATAAACACTGATGTTTATGATAGCGATCAAAATAGAGTAAAGCCCCAATCACACCTAACGCGTTTTTCCGGTTCGAAAACGCGAGGCGCACAGCACTGCCCCAATCACACAGAACGAGCAGTGAACTGCGTTTTTTGTTGCTAGGCAAACACAGAAACCGCTGTCCTGTCAGACAAGTAAACGTCAAATCAGCCTTTTATTAACTTTGTTTATTTTCTGTTAACATTGTGGTAGTTACGATTCGTGCAGTAAAAAATCGTTACGAAAAGACAAAATCATAATACCAGCAGTATCAGCACCTATAGGGATGTTCGCCGGAGTCAAATGTGACGTCACGATATGGGCGTGGGCGCGAACTGGTTGGCAGAAAGAACCAAAACATGTCGCATGTCGCAGCAGTCTACCTGTGTTTTGTCAGCATATGTTAATTATTTGTCCGAAGAAGCTAAAAAGAGATATAATTAAGCTTTTATATAACCAGGGTTCATGTTCTCTGCCTGATCCATATCACCTGAGTGAGAATTTTTTGTTGTTCTTTGACATTTAAACGAAGTCAGCAATTTCGTTGGATTTACAGCTAAAAAATCTGGCGGCACATTACTGGAGTAAAAAAAGCATCTGTGAAAGCAGTGCAGTTTGAGTGTTTCGGAACGTGTATGTGATCGGAGAGAAAGATGAGGCCCTTCTCTGACTACGTTGGTGAGATGAGATGAGATGAGATCATGCAATGCTGACAGTACAATGACAGTTGCACAGATGTTGGGAGTTGGGAACCGGTGAGAAAATGTCCGGTAGCCTACCCGGTAACTTCACCAGTAATAACAATATTAATTTAGTTCTGCTTAACGGTTCCTGAACGCTGTAACTAACAGCTGCCCAGCCATCAACACAGCCACGTGTAATTTGTTTACATACGAGCTGCACTAGGTCTATATCTGTATTCTAAGAGTTATTATTACTTATGGATCTCGTTAATAACTTGACAGCACTTAAATGTGTATTCTTACAAGTTAAAGAACAAATGTTTGTGCAATTCCTTTTTTTCACCTTTTATGAGGCCAAAAAAAAAAAAAAACCTGTCTGGTAAAAAGTCAAAAAAGTTAACTTCAGGCCCTGTATATAACATTGGTTAACATACGTAAAAATGTATGAAAATACAATAATTTGCCCTTAATTTATAAGGATATGTACACAGATGATACACACAGTACAGTAACCAATCTTGCTGATCACACAGCACGATACAACCATTTTTGTTCTGTGTTTGCGCTGCGCAGCAAGCGGCTATTACTTTTCTTCTGCCAACCAGAGCGCATGTAACCGCGTCGTGACGTCACGGCGAAGATCCCTATCGTGATAGTATCGAATCGGGAGATAGTTGTATCGTCCCAGCCCTAGAGTTCACAAGAGCAGCGAGAACTGAGAAGATGACGCAGATGGGTCTCGGATGTAGTGCGGCACTTTTGTGAACTCACTCAGGGGCCCACAAATAAAAAAATTAATAGTTGAATAAAGTTGTTATTTTTGCACACAAAATTGATTGTTGTCGCTTGATGAATTTAAGGTTGAGCCAGTCACTTGGACTATTTTAACAATGTCTTGACTAAGATTCAATTTTGGTATGTTTTAGCTTACCTCAAGGGCATCCAAGATGTAGGTGTCTTTGTTTCCGCAGTAGTTTCAATTTTGATATTTTTAGGTCAAACCGTTCTTGTCTGTCAGTCATATCATGCAGGTCTATGGTTACTGTCTCAAAGAGCATGCACAGAGTCCAAATTAAAACATCGTCCAAATTAAACAATTCCCCATCGTAAGTACACATTGATGGCCTAAGACACGAAACGAGCGGTTTGTGTGAGAAAACGACCAGTATTTATATCGTTTTTTACCTCTAATACACAGCCACATCCAAGTGATCTGAGGGCAGGAGCGCATCCTGGTGTGTGACGTGTGCGCAGACTGGTGCATAGATATATACACTAGATGTCGCCTTGGCTACGGCAGTTCATTGGAACGAATGCCGTAGGCAAGGCAACATCTATTCTAGTATATATACATCTATGCCCTCAGATCACTTGGACGTGGCTGTGTACAAGAGTTAAAAACGATAGAAATACTGGTCGTTTTCTCACACAAACCGCTCGTTTCGTGTCTTAGGCCATCAATGTGTACTTACAATGGGGAATTGTTTAATTTGGACGATGGGGAATTGTTTAATTTGAACGATGGGAAATTGTTTAATTTGGACGATGGGAAATTGTTTAATTTGGACTCTGTGCATGCTCTTTGAGACAGTGACCACAGACCTGCATTCATAGGACTATCAGACAAGAACGGTTTGACCTAAAAATATAAAAATTCAAACTACTGCGGAAAAAAAGACACCTACATCTTGGATGGCCTTGAGGTAAGCTAAAACATACCAAAATTTAGTTTCAAAGTGAGCTATCCCTTTAAGGGATAATTCCAGTATTTAGCACTTTGAGTCTCTTTTCTGGTTTGTTTTGGATGAACTAGAGTGGTGGACAAATCGCCTTTGACAGCTTCAGAGTCGCTGGCTACCGGCATGCACGAACATGTCCTTAAAACAACCCTCAACGCTCGTTTCCAAAACTGTGCAACTCACCGAGTGGCTAGTGGTGTTCGTTGATGTTCCAAAACAAGTAGCGTAGCGAAATACAGTTTCTGTCGTGTTTTATTTGACATTTTGTAAAATCCCATTGATTTCTGTTGGAGGACTCATTGCTCGTTGATATTACTGTGCTTCAGACTCAAATATCGAGCGGAAGTTTATACGCAGTTGTGAGTTATCTGAATAAATAGTTCCACTATAGCAAATAACACGGATTGAAATCATACATTGTGCCGATATATTTGTTTTTAATCATCAACGAACACCACTCTGTGAGTTGCACAGTTTTGAAAACTAACGTTAAAGGTTGTTTTAAGGACATGTTCGTGCATGCCCGTAGCCAGCCACTCTGAAGCGGACAAAGGCGATTCTAAACGAGTCAAAAAGTCGAGACAGGACCCATCGTCAACATTTCTGTGTCCACCACTCTAGTTCATCCAAAACAAACCAGAAAAGAGACTCAAAAGTGCTAAATACCGGAATTATCCTTTAAAAGGATTAGTTCACCCCTAAATGAAAATTTCCCAATAATTTACTCACCCCAATGCCTTCCAAGATATCTATGTCTTTCTATCCTCAGTGGGAGAGAAATTATGTTTTTCGAGGAAAACATTTCTGGATTTTTCTTCTAACAACAGACTTCATTGGTGACCATCGTTTTTAAGTCCAAATCAATGCAGTTTCAAAAGTCTTTGAAGTGTTTAAACGGGCTGTACGCGATCACAGCTGAAGAAGAGGTTGTTATCTAGCGAAACGATTGGGCGTTTTCAATTTTTTTTTATAATTTATAGACTTTTTACCTTCAATAGTTCGGATTGAGCTGATCAACAAACGGACAGGGAACTACGTCATCACGTTGAAAGGTCACGCCGGCACCGGCAGAAGTATCGCCTAGGGGTGCACCGATCCGACTTTTTCAGTCCCGATACCGATACCTGGGCTTTGTGTATCTGTCGATACCCGATACCGATCCGATACTATAGTTGAATTAATAATAAACTGTATACCTTCCACAAATACCTTCCTTGAAGAGACTAAAGGCACCAGACTTTACTAACTAAACATAACTAAGACAAAATAACAGATGTATGTAATGTGTTGTATTCTTATTTATTTAAAAAACAATTGTGCATTCAAAATCGAAAATAGAATATAATCAAACTTCTTTAAATAAATGTAATCGAAAATAGAATATAATCAAACTTCTTTAAATAAATGTCAAAAAAAAAAAAAAAAAAATGTAGCGGTGGAAACAAAAAAACTGTGTATTGGTCAAACGTGTCACACCACCATCACAAACATGACCTGAATGCTCACTTAATCAGCAATGGCAAATTTAAATGTCAGTTTTAATGATCATTATGTTTCATATTTTTTAAAATGAAAACAAAAAGAAGCAGGGTTGTGTTTTATATTTCGTGTTGTTAATATGCAGTAAAGATAATCAATGTACGCGTTTGCCTGAACCACATTTATGTGGCCATTAATATGTTTAAGTTTTTTTTTTTAAATGAAAAGAGGCAGAGTGGTGTTGTATAACATACTTCGTTTTATTGTTGGCTAAAATATACATAAAGGGATTACCGGAGTAGCCAGAGCGAGCTGAGTGACGCGATCAAGTACACCGCTGTTCCATTTGCAGAATAACCGGACTCGCGTCCTCTCGTCCTCGGGAGTTCGTTCTCCTGAGTCGAACTTGGCAAGTCCGAACTACCAAGGAGGACGCAAGTCCGAAGTTTGCGTACTTGGTATTGAGAAACGGCCTCTGGCTCGCTCCATGTTGCTTCTAGCATGCGACACGCGTGAAGCTGACGAATGACGTAGGTTCTGCTGCGACGACGAAAAAAAAAAAAAAAACCTGGATCGGCCCGTGGATCTGTTATTTTTTCCGATCCCCGATCCAGCTATTTTATCAGTATCGCGGCCGATATCCGATCCTAATATCGGATCGGTGCACCCCTAGTATCGCCCCACTGTTTACAATGCGACCGTACGTAGGAGGATAGTTCAAATAGTATTGTTTGCAATTATATATAGTAATAGTATTCACTGAATATGAATAGTATATGAATAACATTCTGCTGAATATGAAAAGTAGTTCAAATAGTATTGCCGGCGTGACCTTTCAACGTGATGACGTAGTTCCCTGTCCGTTTGTTGATCATCTCAATCCGAACTATTGAAGGTAAAAAGTCTATAAATTATAAAAAAAAATTGAAAACGCCCTATCGTTTCGCTAGATAACAACCTCTTCTTCAGCTGTGATCGCGTACAGCCCGTTTAAACACTAAAAAGACTTTTGAAACTGCATTGATTTGGACTTAAAAACGATGGTAACCAATGAAGTCTGTTGTTAGAAGAAAAATCCAGAAATGTTTTCCTCGAAAAACATAATTTCTCTCCCACTGAGGATAGAAAGACATAGATATCTTGGAAGGCATTGGGGTGAGTAAATTATTAGGAAATTTACATTTAGGGGTGAACTAATCCTTTAAGGGGTTGGAACAACATGAGGGTGTATAATTACTGACAGAATATACATTTTTGGGTGAACTAACCCTTAAATATAAGTAGTGTGGGGGTGCCAAACTAGCACTGTGGTCCAGTCTCTTCATGCTGTGGTCCAGTCTCTTCATGCCCCGTCTATAAAGTGAACAGATTGACTGATGTTACTAATGGTGATTTATTGTTTCATAAACATTTAATAATAACATTGTGACTACTCAATAAATGTTAACCCTTAAGTTATTTAGGCTGTGCTTTGAGTCCTATAAATATTAAACCACACAAGATTAAAATGTAGCTTACAAATGTTATACAATGGAAAGGTTCAATAACACATTGTAAAGGATTAGCTACACCTGAAAATGAAAACTATCATTGAGGGGAAAATAAGATAACGTGCATCAAAATTCTGTACCTGCTAAACTTTTCTAATTTGTACTAATTTGCCATACTATATGAAAGTAGGAATATAATACTTTCATTGTATGACAATAGCAGCATTGAGAAAGGTCTTCTGAAGCTAACGTTATTATAATAAAATTATAAAAATGTATAAACCAGGGGTCAGTTGCATAAACATAACCACTATGTTAAGACTGTGTCTTAAGAACTAGTATGATCAACTAGAAGTTAATTAGGGGTAATAATCAGTCTTACTGTTCGGTGTCAAATTAGACCAATCTATTATGTTACTGACTTTAAAAAGTTATTAACAGTTTTAAAGAATAAAATTGGATGACTAACTTGTAAGACTAGTCTTAACAGTTTATGCAACTGGCCACAGGGCTTAGCATTAACCCTGGTCTTGTAAGTTACTTGTCCTTTGGACAAATAAATCGTTCATACACTTGTAAAAAAAAAAAAAGTAGCTTGTCCAGGAATATATCTTTTTTTTTTAAGTAAGGTTATTAATCTGTGTGTAACGTATGTGTGTGTGTGCGGCTGTATGCTTAAATTAAAAGAGCACATTAATAATATAAAACGGTGATTCAACTGACTTGAAACTTGACTTGAAACGGTTGCATGTTAATACTAGGGATAAATGGCATTATAAAACCCCAATTTGCCCTCCAGGTGGGCATTCCGTCACGTGAAAACTATGAATTAACGGTCCAGTGAATACTTTTAAGTTAATTACTTTTAAGATAATTTAGTTTAACGTTACTTCCATTCACATTGAAAAAATGCCAGCAAAACCTTTACAAAACCTCTGATTAAAAGCCTAAAGCCTAAACTTAGCAGCTAAAGTCTAATCAACCTAACCTTAACTTACCTTGACGTTAGCCTAAAAGTTGAGATGCTAACGGACTTTTCCCGAAGACACTAAAACCATTTCTATAAAGTAAATATTCAACGGAAGCGTATCATTTACATGAAAGAATGTGTCAGAAACATTTTTATGTACAATTTGTTTAATTTTGGTGACTAAACTTACCTGAAATTAGCGAAGAGACAACAGTGAGAGACGAGTTGCTGCTTGTCGTCAGCATAGACTGTGGTGTGGTCGTCAGTTGAGCTCCCCGCCCGTTTCCATGGTAACTCCAGTTCAAATCTGGTTCAAATCCAACTCGAGTGCGCGCGCTAATTAAAAGACGTAGAAGTCACGCTCACGCAGCATTTAATATAAAAGAAGAATTGATGGAGGGAATTATTTGATAATCATATAAAATATCCTGAAATGTGAGGTTAACATTATTAAGTGTATGGCTAGTGGCCATCACCAAACTGTAAACGGAATGAGTATATGAAGTATGAGTGTAAAACAATGTTTACAAAATCATTTATATAATAGGTTAATAGGCTATATATAGTTATATATTATAATATAATGTAATATATTATATAGCTTTATAAATGGTTAACGTGGTGTAGAAATAAAATTGCAAAAACATTTATTAAAAACTAAACATGATAAAAGGCATGAATATATTTTGTGAAATATACACAATATGTACACATATTTAAAGATGTAACATGAGGAACAATTTAAAAGGTTTATGTTCAATGTATTTTTGAAATAATATATTTTCAAAATGTATTTCAATATATTTAACAGTGCTTCACATATTTGAATAGCATATCTATCTATCTGTACATCTATCCAAATTATAGGAAGGTCTGTCTGTCTGTCTGTTAACAACATTTTCAAACTTGACAGGTTTTTTGCTACGGGCACAAGTAAGTGCAGTCAGTGTAAAGTTTGACGTTGTTTGGATTAGAAATGCAAAAGATATTGTTAAATATATCGGTAAAAGAAGGTAATTGTCTAAAAATTAACATTCTGGCATAAACACTCTGTCAGCTACACTGTTTACTTCTGAATATTGTATTTTATTCACAGCTTTTCTCAGAGTTCACTGTAGCCTGCTCCCTGAATCGTATATAGTCAAATTTTACTTGGTGCTTTCTTCCATGCATAAATAAAAATGTCACTGAACTTTTGCTGTGTAATTGTAACAATGAGCACTCAAACACACCAAAACAACAATTATTAAAAACACACACAAAAACTGATTTTGCACGGGCACTTTCCCATCATTTGTAGTAGCTATTCACACACTGTTTGCTCAAGGGTAGCGTTTCCTCTGAGTTCACTGTGTAGCCAGCTCCCTGAATCATCACGCTTACTCATTAGTGGATGTTAACTGAATCTGTAAGTCAGCTATGCTGTTAACTTCTGAATATTTTATTTCATTCTGGTGCTTAACATTATCACTACTGTGTAATAGTAGCATGCTATTAACCAACAAAACATATCCTATTCAATGCATTCACAATCTCTTTCATGGGCATCATTTGTAGTAGCCTATTCACAAACTGTTTTTACTCAAGCGTAGCGTTTTCTCTGAGTTCACTGTGTAGTCTGCTCCCTGCATCATGTAGTTCAATTTTTTACCTTTATTTATGTCATTATTTCAGGATCAGTACTTGCTTTCTACCATTCACAAATAAAAATGTCACTGAACTTTTGCTGTGTAATTGTAACATCAATGAGCACTCAAACACACCAAAACAACAATTACTAAAAACACTCAAAATATGATAGCCTATGCCTATGATAGCCTAAATATAACATTCAGAAAATACTACTAACATTATAAGGACGTTCTGAGAATGTTGTTCTAAGAACGTTTTCTATCAACGTTATGAGAACTTTCATCAATCACAAATAACGTCATAAAGACGTTCCAAGAACCTTGTTCTAAGAACGTTTTCTATCAACGTTATGAGAACTTTCATCAATCACAAATAATGTCAAAAAGATGTTCCAAGAACTTTGTTCTAAGAACGTTTTCTATCAACATTATGAGAATGTTCATCCATCACAAATAACGTCATAAAGACGTTCCAAGAACCTTGTTCTAAGAGCGTTTTCTATCAACGTTATGAGAACTTTCATCAATCACAAATAATGTCAAAAAGACGTTCCAAGAACCTTGTTCTAAGAACGTTTTCTATCAACATTATGAGAATGTTCATCCATCACAACATAACGTCAAAAAGACGTTCCAAGAACCTTGTTCTAAGAATGTTTTCTATCAACATTATGAGAACTTTCATCAATCACAAATAACGTCAAAAAGATGTTCCAAGAACCTTGTTCTAAGAATGTTTTCTATCAACATTATGAGAACTTTCATCAATCACAAATAACGTCAAAAAGATGTTCCAAGAACCTTGTTCTAAGAACGTTTTCTATCAACATTATGAGAACGTTCATCCATCACAACATAACGTCATAAAGACGTTCCAAGAACCTTGTTCTAAGAACGTTTTCTATCAACATTATGAGAATGTTCATCCATCACAACATAACGTCAAAAAGACGTTCCAAGAACCTTGTTCTAAGAATGTTTTCTATCAACATTATGAGAACGTTCATCAATCACAAATAACGTCAAAAAGACGTTCCAAGAACCTTGTTCTAAGAACGTTTTCTATCAACATTATGAGAACTTTCATCAATCACAAATAACGTCAAAAAGATGTTCCAAGAACCTTGTTCTAAGAACGTTTTCTATCAACATTATGAGAACGTTCATCCATCACAACATAACGTCATAAAGACGTTCCAAGAACCTTGTTCTAAGAACGTTTCCTATCAACATTATGAGAACTTTCATCAATCACAAATAACGTCAAAAAGACGTTCCAAGAACCTTGTTCTAAGAATGTTTTCTATCAACATTATGAGAACTTTCATCAATCACAAATAACGTCAAAAAGACGTTCCAAGAACCTTGTTCTAAGAACGTTTTCTATCAACGTTATGAGAACGTTCATCAATCACAAATAACGTCAAAAAGATGTTCCAAGAACCTTGTTCTAAGAACGTTTTCTATCAACATTATGAGAACGTTCATCCATCACAACATAACGTCATAAAGACGTTCCAAGAACCTTGTTCTAAGAACGTTTCCTATCAACATTATGAGAACTTTCATCAATCACAAATAACGTCAAAAAGACGTTCCAAGAACCTTGTTCTAAGAATGTTTTCTATCAACATTATGAGAACTTTCATCAATCACAAATAACGTCAAAAAGACGTTCCAAGAACCTTGTTCTAAGAACGTTTTCTATCAACGTTATGAGAACTTTCATCAATCACAAATAACGTCAAAAAGACGTTCCAAGAACCTTGTTCTAAGAACGTTTTCTATCAACATTATGAGAACTTTCATCAATCACAAATAACGTCAAAAAGATGTTCCAAGAACCTTGTTCTAAGAACGTTTTCTATCAACATTATGAGAACTTTCATCCATCACAACATAACGTCATAAAGACGTTCCAAGAACCTTGTTCTAAGAACGTTTCCTATCAACATTATGAGAACTTTCATCAATCACAAATAACGTCAAAAAGACGTTCCAAGAACCTTGTTCTAAGAACGTTTTCTATCAACATTATGAGAACTTTCATCAATCACAAATAACGTCAAAAAGACGTTCCAAGAACCTTGTTCTAAGAACGTTTTCTATCAACGTTATGAGAACTTTCATCCATCACAAATAACGTCAAAAAGACGTTCCAAGAACCTTGTTCTAAGAACGTTTTCTATCAACGTTATGAGAACTTTCATCAATCACAAATAACGTCATAAAGACGTTCCAAGAACCTTGTTCTAAGAACGTTTTCTATCAACGTTATGAGAACTTTCATCCATCACAAATAACGTCAAAAAGACGTTCCAAGAACCTTGTTCTAAGAATGTTTTCTATCAACATTATGATAATGTTCATCCATCACAACATAACGTCTTAAAGACGTTCCAAGAACCTTGTTCTAAGAACGTTTTCTATCAACGTTATGAGAACGTTCATCCATCACAACATAATGTCATAAAGACGTTCCAAAAACCTTGTTCTAAGAACGTTTTCTATCAACATTATGAGAACTTTCATCAATCATAAATAACGTCATAAAGACGTTCCAAGAACCTTGTTCTAAGAATGTTTTCTATCAACGTTATGAGAACGTTCATCCATCACAACATAATGTCATAAAGATGTTCCAAGAACCTTGTTCTAATAACGTTTTCTATCAACGTTATGAGAACGATCATCAATCATAAATAACGTCATAAAGACGTTCCAAGAACCTTGTTCTAAGAACGTTTTCTATCAACGTTATGAGAACGTTCATCAATCACAAATAACGTCAAAAAGACATTCCAAGAACCTTGTTCTAAGAACGTTTTCTATCAACGTTATGAGAACTTTCATCAATCATAAATAACGTCATAAAGACGTTCCAAGAACCTTGTTCTAAGAACGTTTTCTATCAACGTTATGAGAACGTTCATCAATCACAAATAACGTCAAAAAGACATTCCAAGAACCTTGTTCTAAGAACGTTTTCTATCAACGTTATGAGAACTTTCATCAATCATAAATAACGTCATAAAGACGTTCCAAGAACCTTGTTCTAAGAACGTTTTCTATCAACGTTATGAGAACTTTCATCAATCATAAATAACGTCATAAAGACGTTCCAAGAACCTTGTTCTAAGAACGTTTTCTATCAACATTATGAGAACGTTCATCCATCACAACATAACGTCATAAAGACGTTCCAAGAACCTTGTTCTAAGAACATTTTCTATCAACATTATGAGAACGTTCATCAATCACAAAAAACGTCAAAAAGACGTTCCAAGAACCTTGTTCTAAGAACGTTTTCTATCAACGTTATGAGAACGTTAATCAAATCAAAAATAACATCAAAAAGACGTTCCAAGAACCTTGTTCTAAGAACGTTTTCTATCAACGTTATGAGAACGTTCATCAATCACAAATAACGTCATAAAGACGTTCCAAGAACCTTGTTCTAAGAACGTTTTCTATCAACGTTATGAGAACGTTCATCAATCACAAATAACGTCAAAAAGACATTCCAAGAACCTTGTTCTAAGAACGTTTTCTATCAACATTATGAGAACGTTCATCAATCACAAATAACGTCAAAAAGACATTCCAAGAACCTTGTTCTAAGAACGTTTTCTATCAACGTTATGAGAACTTTCATCAATCATAAATAACGTCATAAAGACGTTCCAAGAACCTTGTTCTAAGAACGTTTTCTATCAACATTATGAGAACGTTCATCCATCACAACATAACGTCATAAAGACGTTCCAAGAACCTTGTTCTAAGAACGTTTTCTATCAACGTTATGAGAACGTTCATCAATCACAAATAACGTCAAAAAGACATTCCAAGAACCTTGTTCTAAGAACGTTTTCTATCAACATTATGAGAACGTTCATCAATCACAAATAACGTCAAAAAGACATTCCAAGAACCTTGTTCTAAGAACGTTTTCTATCAACGTTATGAGAACTTTCATCAATCATAAATAACCTCATAAAGACGTTCCAAGAACCTTGTTCTAAGAACGTTTTCTATCAACATTATGAGAACGTTCATCCATCACAACATAACGTCATAAAGACGTTCCAAGAACCTTGTTCTAAGAACATTTTCTATCAACATTATGAGAACGTTCATCAATCACAAATAACGTCAAAAAGACGTTCCAAGAACCTTGTTCTAAGAACGTTTTCTATCAACGTTATGAGAATGTTAATCAAGTCAAAAATAACGTCAAAAAGACGTTCCAAAAACCTTGTTCTAAGAACGTTTTCTATCAACGTTATGAGAACGTTCATCAATCACAAATAACGTCATAAAGACGTTCCAAGAACCTTGTTCTAAGAACGTTTTCTATCAACGTTATGAGAACGTTCATCAATCACAAATAACGTCATAAAGACGTTCCAAGAACGTTGTTCTAAGAACGTTTTTTACTCAACGTTACAAGAACGTTAATAACGTTGTATGAACGTTCCGAAAACATTATTTTACTAACGTTTTGTGCTAACATTTACACAACTTTTAAAGAACGTTAGTGAAAGTTGTGGGAACGTTCCCTGTTAGCTGGGACAGAGGTGAAAGGTCAGGTAGTATTGATTCTTACATGTCTTCCTTGAGAATCTGTTCAGTGTCCAAATGTGGGCCAAAGGATACAGTTTTGCTGTTGTCATTTCACAACACACTTTCTTAGGAACATTCATTGAGATCTAAAAATATCCGCAGAAACAAACCCAAAGCCTTCGCTTCTCCAATCTGAGTCTATGTTTGGATACAGTTGTCCTACAGTGTTATAATTTTATTTTAAAATTATAATATTTTCATATTTATAATAATAAAGTGCATTCTGATTTTGATTTTAAGCAAAATTGTCCAGTTCTACTTATTATACAAGTTCATTTTAATTGAAAGACATGGAATATTTGCACTTTTTTTCCACACAAGATCTAGTGGAGGCAAAAATGAATATAATATATTGTGAAAAACCTAAAAGAAATGCTGACCAGTCACAGCACATACGATATATGTACATTTTAACTTAAAATTTTTATGCTGAATTTAAATATTAAATATTCATATCGATCAGTTATTGACGTATGCATGATAAACCATTTATTCAGTTATTTTTAATACAGGTAGAAGTTATTTAGCTACAACCTTCATGCCATTTTTAAATACATTTATTTGTGAAATAACATATGACTTTATAACAGCTTAAATGTTATGAAAATGTTGACAAGAGTGTTTGTGGACAAGCTGTAATGTTGCAGGCATGAAAAGAATTTCAGGAAAGATGCCCAGAATTTTGATTCTGTGGAATCATCGCGGTGGTTCATTTAAGTTGATTTGTAGTGTGTCGTCCCTGTGAATCTTGAACTCTCTGACATCCCAAAGCTCAAAACACATTTTTATAGGAGAACGTTCCCATGTCTCATGAGTGCATGCACAAGCAATCTTGACACAACTGCAGTTAAATAAATCAGAAAAACATGGCAAACAAAAAGAGTATTCTGTCCTCTCTGAATCCCCAGAGAGGACATATTTTTAAAGCCTTGTCATTTGGGAGGATCCCTGGAAAGATATGTTGTAAAAACACTGTACAAAGGTGGAAAACACCATTAAAATAACATACAGTATGGACTAGCTGTTTATTGACACTGATTGCATAAGAATACATTTTTGTTAGGCCTATATTAAATGCTATTGGTATTGAACGCATTATATATATATATATATATGTGTGTGTGTGTATGTGTGTGTACTTAATGTGTTATAAGCTATTTAATGGATTTTTCAGCAAAATTCAAACAGTATAAAGAGCATGCAAAATAGATATTTAAATATTTTATGTTTAAACTATTTTGACATTTAAAAAGCAAAATGACCATTCATTACAAGCTTCACAGAATTAAGTGTTAGTACCTTGCAACACCATGTAAATGCAGGAACTTTAGTACCATGGTGAATTTCAAAATACCATAGTATCACCATAACATGTACCATACCTGTACCATACTACCACTGCACCATGATACCTCTACATTGATCTTCTTCTTTTTTCTTGTCTTGTCTTTTTTTGTATAAGGACATGTTAATGGTAAAAACATGGTATTATTTGTAGAGTATAATTTTCCTCCACATTACAGCACTGTGAATTTGTGGGGGAAATTACCTGGTCATTAAGCTTGACAGAATTACTTCATAATGCAAGAACAAAAAAAATCAATGCAACAACACAACAGATAAGGGCGCGTGACAACTGGAACACATTCGAGGAAACATTTCAAATGACAGCTAAGGAAAAGGGGATGGGGTCCAAAAGCGCAGCCTCTGATTGGCTAACATCTCCTCAGCCACGCCCAATGTCAATACGCCCCTCCCTAATGATGTTTGTGACCTGTTTTGTAATTTATGACAGTGACGGAGGAGCAAGTCAAAACACCGGTCACTACGCAAAGTTATTTAACAAGCCACCGGAGAAAGCAGAAGTTCATTCAAGAGGCTTGTGTCAGTGATTGTTCATCACTTTAGAAACTTTTTAACCGCAAGGCGTTAGTGTTTAGGTAGTTATTAATAATAACCCAAACGTTAGAAGCTCACTCTAATGTCATGTATGGATCGTCCGCGGTGCGTCAAGCGCGTGAAAGACTGTAAACGAAAGTAACCAGAGGGATTTACTAACTTTTATTTGAAGATTTTTTATTATTTTTTTCCAGAAGAGGAAAAGTCATGTTCCCTATCGACTCTCCGTGGAATATTTCTTTCGCTGGCTGTGGTTTTCTGGGTATTTATCACATCGGAGTGGCCAGCTGTCTCCAGGAGCACGCGCCGTTTCTGGTGGAGAATGCGCGTCACATTTACGGCGCGAGTGCGGGCGCGCTCACGGCCTCTGCGCTGGTCAGCGGGGCCTGTCTGGGTAAACACACATTTATGTTACACCTAATAAAATATTGACAAGGAAAAGTACTTAGTGTCATGGTAATTCAGTGTTTTTTTGGACTCTTACCCTGCAAGTACCTTACATTACAACATGTGAATACAGGAATTTTTAGTACCTTGGTGTATTTCATAATACCATGGTATCACCATGTTATACTATCACTGTACCATGATACCTCTACACGTTTCATGGATATGTTTATAGATATTTTGCATAAACATGGTATTATTTGATTGGGGCACCTTTTAAATACCATAAAACGTACTTTGACGGAACCAGATGCTAATACCATGGTATTTGGTATTTTTAGATTTACCATCCATGACATTTTATGGTTCTGGAAAGTACTACATGTTTAAAATACCATGGTATCCCCATGACACCATGATAAATGTTAACATTTTACTATTAAAACATTGCATCTTTTTTTCTCCACATTACAGCACTGAGAATTTGATTGGAAAATGTGGTTAATTATCATGAAAAATATGTCAAAACATCATTTTCTTTAATATAAAATATTTTCAACATATTATAATTTTTTTCTGGCATTACAGTAATGAGAAATTGATTGGAAAATGTGCTTATTTATCATAAAAATAATGTCACAATGTAAAAGCTTCATTGTCTTTAGGAAAAATACAATACTAAGGTCCTTATTTGTTAGTGTACCATCTGTGGTATCTGTGTCAAAGATTACACTACTCGTGTGTCACCTGTCGCTGTGATCACTGACTGCTCTCTTTCTGGTCCTGTGACAGGAGAGGCCGGAGCCAACATCATTGACGTGGCTAAAGAAGCCCGAAAGCGCTTCCTAGGGCCCATGCACCCCTCCTTCAACCTGGTGAAGATCATCCGAAACATGCTTCACCGCACGCTCCCCCCCGACAGCCACATCAGGGCCAGCGGCCGCCTGGGCATCTCTCTCACCCGCGTGACGGACGGAGAAAACGTGCTATTTTCACACTTCAACAGCAATGAGGAACTCGTGCAAGTGCGTACTCACACACTCAAACACAAACACATCTTCATTAGCACTTATAATCAACACCGCAAGTAGGTTTAGTGATAATCAGCTCACATGACCGCTGTAAACAATCATGAATTCAAGATATTTACAGTAAATGCACATGGTTTTGAATTAGATCACACAGTATTATTGTGGATTCATGTCCAAATCCCTTGTTCTTGTTTGTACAGGCGTGTATATGCAGTACTTACATTCCCGTGTACTGTGGCCTGATACCGCCGACCCTGCAGGGAGTGGTGAGTGTCCAGTCATTATGTAATTATTACCCATAATATTTATTTACAACTGCAATATAATAGCCTTTCTGTGCTCATTTAGATTTGTGCAAGCATGTGTCATCATGCGCCTGTCACTAAATTTGCAGTCATACTGCTGGTCGACTAAACAGAAACGCAGCGGATTTGTTTCTTGCATTATTAAAAAGATAAAACACATCAAAATAACATTTTAATGAAAATTATGCTGTCATAATTCAGTTACAATGTTAATATTTTCAAAGCAACTGCACACTGTCTATTCAAGTCTTAGTTTATTAATTTAGAATAAGGTAGAAGTGATTACAGGACTGTTCAAAAGATTGGGTCAGTAAGATATTTTTATTTTATTTTAAGAAATTAATACTTTTATTCAGCAAAGAAGCTTTAAATGGATTAAAAGTAAAGACATTTATAATGTTCCATAAGAATTCTGTTTTCTGTTCTTTTGAACTTTCAATTCATCAATGAAACCTTGAAAAAATGTATCATGGTTTCTACAAAAATATGAAGCAGCACGGCTGATTTCAACTTTGACAATAATAATTAATAAATGTTTCTTGAGCATCAAATCATCATATTAGAGTGATTTCTGAAGGGTCATGTGACACTGAACACTGGAGTAATGATGCTGAAAATTCAGCTTTGATCACTGGAATAAATTATATTTTACAATATATTCAAAAAGAAAACAT